>NC_090265.1:27371610-27672443 GCF_040414725.1 Anabrus simplex | reverse complement strand
TCTACCCTTACCTTTAGTCATCCTTCTCCAATTACTACTTCTACCGTCCTTCCGTTGCAACTCCTCCCATATCCTCTAGCAGTGTAGACGTCTCCGCTCCAGCGGGTCAACCATCTCACCTTCCGAGCTGTGTCATACGTGGGCTCGACCCCGCTGTCACCGAACGGAACCTGCTCCAGGAACTGCGACGGAATGGCGTCTTCGCTCGTCGGGCGATCCGCATCTTCAACGACGATGGACCGACCTTCATGGTACGCCTGCAATTACCCCCTGATGCGGACCTCGACCACCTCATCGCCCATGGTATCCGTTTTCGTCGGCGAGCATATCGTGTGGAGCCCTCTCGCTCCCCGCCCCGCACCCGTTCCCCGCCTACACAGACCTATGTCCCTCCCTCCCCGTTTGTCTCGCCTCCCCCTCCACCGACGCCCCCGGTTCCTCACCCAACTTATGTCCTACCTCCTCTTCAGATCCTCGACCTCCTTTGCCTCAATGCCACCTCAGTCACTAACATGACCACCACGCTATATTACCTACTCCTACAATACTATCCTCTGCCGTATTCCCATGTTCTTCCGCACCCCAATTTTCTTCCCCACCCAGGGATGTAATCTCTTTCGCATTTCTCTGTAGACCTTTACCTCCCTCCCGACCCCTCTACATGTTTCTCAACAATATATGTCACTGCATTTATGTATTCTCAGTAACGCTCTCTCTTGCTGTAATGCGCGCCCGAGATGCCTAGCGGTCTCAATAAATTTTTCGCTTTTTCCTTATGGTGTTAGAAGGGCTCGCTTGTGCGGGGGCACTGCGGGTCCTCCCTGGGTGCCGCCTTGTTGGTAGTGGTATCCCCGCGCCTCTTCAGTACCTCTTGTCCAGTTCTAGTATGTACGATACATACGCCTATGAAGTTTTAGTTCTTTCATTTCTTTTCTCCGAAGGCTGAAGAGCTCCTAGTTGAGCTGATGGCCCGCCCACCCCCTGACGGTGGGAATGAAATGACATGATGATGATGATGATGATGATGATGATGATGATATGAATGACTTCACACATATTCACTACATTTAGACCAACACGATGATTATAATAAATGCACACTCTTCTTAAAATGATACTAAGAAACGCACACATCACTACATGCATTCACCGAAGTTATAAATACACATTTTACATGAATAAATACGAAACAATTTAAGAACAGTATTCACAAGCTCCCTCCACTTAATGTTTCTCTCCTCGCATAACTCGTGTTCTTCGTCTGAAATGTAGACAATAAACAATCTATCAGACCTTTATTGGCACGCCCACAATGAGAGCGTTCAAACCAGAACTATTAATTTTCATCTCTTCCTAAAGCAGCTCTGGATAGAGAGAAGAGAAATTCTTTTTGATTTTCTCAATCCCGGTACCTAATCTTCACTCTTCAGATACCAACAAAGTAAATGTTCCTGTAACTGTTATGCAGACACACACAACACAATCTGATGGCACCACTAACCCACCTCTCTGAAGTTCTTCAAAATAGAAGTCATCTGTTTCATTACTCTGCAGGAGACCTAAACATGTGTCACAGCTTATCCTTCTGGATGTAGTTCTTGCTGTATACAGTTACTCCCATAAATATTCGGCCGCTGATAAAACCCGCGAAAAAGTGATGACAATAACGCAACCATGAGCAGGATGTGAAACCAAGTGTGTCTAAGTAATGGAACTACATGTGGTTGCTTATGCCAAAGAAGAATCGGGGAGCATTGATTTATATTATGCTGTAAAAGAAACGATATTGTTCACATGGGTGAAATGACACGCCTCAAATATATTCGGTCACCCGGAAAGGCCAGGATTGCCGTTGTGTTCATTGACAGAGACAGGGCAGATAGCGTTGCAAAACTTTCAGTTCAGAAATGCGGTGCCGCAAGACACGTCGTGCCAAGGTCATTCGCTGCAGTGTTGCGGACAGGTATCAAATAGGGCGCAAAAGACAACACAATACAACGTTTGAAGAAGGCCAGCTCGTGATATTCCATCGTGCTCGAGGTAAATCGCATATAAAGATATCGCAGATGCTTAACATAGCAGAATAATAGTTGGAGACATAATCAGACGATTCCAAAACGAAGACAGAATTGATTCAGGTCCATCACAGGCAGACCAAGAAGGCTGACAGAACGACAGCAGCGCTTTGTGCTTCGGAATGGGAAACGAAATCCAAAAATTAGTGCTCAGAAAGTGGTAGCAACTGTCTTAGAGGAGTGTAGAAAGAAAGTGAGTACTTAAACCGTGCGAAGAACACTGCGAAGGAATGAGTTACTTGGGAGAAGAGCTAGGAGGAACTCATTCATTAGCGCGGTGTACGAAAAGAAGCAGTTAGAGTTCGCGAAACCTACGTAAGCAAACCCAGTGCTTGGTGAGAGGATGTGTTATTTGTTGATGAGTCAAAGTTCAACGTGTTTGCGTCCGATGGAAAGCAATTGGTGTGGCAGAAACGTCACGAGAAACTGAAGACAAGCAATTTACAAGCAACGGTAAAACATGGTGGAGGAAGTGAAATGGTCTGGGGATGTGTTGCATCGAACGGGGTTGGTGCATTGAGTTTCACTGAACATATTTTGACAAAAGAGGGCTATTTGGCTATCCTCAAAAACAATTTGCGACAATCTGCGGAACGACTTGGTATACAGCATACTTTCAAATTCTAACCAGGTTATGACTCCAAGCACAAGTCGTAACTTGTCAGGGAGTGGATGCTGTACAAGTGCACGAAGGTTTTGGAGATTCCATCACAATCACCCGACCTGAACCCCATCGAGAATGTGTGGAGTCAAATGAAGGCAGCTCTGCAATTCCGGCCGACAAGTTCCCTCACAGACTTGAAAAGGAGACTGCTACAAGAATGGGCGGCATTAAGCCATGATTATATCAAAAACGTTATCACCAGTATGCCGAATCGACTGTAAGAGGTCATAAAACATCAAGGTGGACCTACAAAGTACTGAATGTGTAACAGGGTTGTGAATTATGCGAGTTTATGTTGCTTTTTTGTACAGTGGCCGAATATTTTTGATGCGGCACGGGTATTATTGCTTTTATTTAAATGTACGACAGATGGCGCACTAATGACTGCCAGAAGAGTTTGACTTACATCACAATGTGTCTATAAAGTTGTATTATGTTTTCCTACATGTTTCGTTGTATTATGCATTATCATTATCCAATAAAAGTGTGTCAAAAATTAGAGTGACCGAATATTTATGGGAGTAACTGTAGCTAGAAATACGTATTACCCCTGAGATCTCAAAATGTCCGCCAACTTCACAAGGAAAAAAGAAAGAGTCTCAATTGTTTATTACATCCATATTGAGCCTAACAACACCTGTCTAGATGGAATCAGACATTTCTAATTGGCTACAACCAAACTGCACTTTTCCATACCACCACCACCGCAAGCCTAGAACACCCTTAATCCTAATTTTCATATCACGTTCTAGGACTTGAAGTGTAGTAACTACGAAGCTATCGGTACTTCTTTCAAAGTTATCACTATGAAACTTCCCTAACAGTAAATAATTTGCTTTCACAGTTCTAAAATAAACTTTTTGAAGAACTCTTCTTCCTTTTAGTGCAAAGTTCAAATTGTTCCCTTAAAAATATGAGGTAAAACAAAGAGTCTGTGCTTTAATTACCTAATGCAACTCTATGAGCTTGTCGGGCATTTTTAATACATTTCTTTGTACACATTCAACACTAACACTACTAGGTGTGGCTCCTATATAATTTAATAAATATTCACTTTGTTGAGACCACTTGGATATTTTACCATCAGTTAAACATGTCATTTCTATTACAGACACCTGATAACTATTAACTTACACAGAGACATTCATATCTCGGTGAATTTTGAGTAAATGGCTTACATTTGGCGAGTCATCCATCTTGTTGTTTTCCTTACTCCTCACTTCCCGTCTCCTACCTTCAGAATATGACAAATATTTTGGAAAATTTGGGAAAATAATTGGACATACCGTACATCAGGAAGAATCTAATTAGATTTAGGTGGTAGTATACTTACTTTGCCTTTACTATCACAAATTTTATCCCCTGTTGAAAAACTTTCGTGTGTGAAATGTTTAAAGCACACGACTGAATCCTTCCCAGGTTGCCAATTATCTTGTTTTAAGTGACAAACCCATTTTTGTCTTAATTCCTCGTCTGAAGGAAACCTAAACGAGGTAACAAAACCTTCCTTTTTGTGCTATAGTTGCTACGATACATGGGAACACAACATATTCTGGACATCTGCAAATACACGAAACGTTTTATTATTAGTAACCCAAATTCAGTCTGCGCATTCACAAATAATAATGTAATTAATTTAACGTCCCACTCACTACTTTTACGGTTTTGGGGGGACGCCAAGATGCCGTGATTTTGTCTCGTAGGAGTTCTTTAACGTGCCAGCAAATCTACCGACACGAGGCTGACGTATTTGAGCTCCTTCAAATACCACCGGACTGAGTTGGGCTCAGAAACCAGCTCTACCGTCGAAACTACTCATCCCTGCTGCACCTTTACATTATTTCGATAATAGGCTCTACGTATGATTATTGAATGACTTATCTTGTCATATATACTCGAACATATCCGAGAAAAATAAAACAAAACACAAGGCGAAGTTCACTTACACATCAACATACACGGATAACTCACCTTGGCCTCGACTGCACGTTGCCAAACTTACATGACTCCGGCTTGGAACTGTAGTCGGTTAGGCATAAAATGCAGAGTAGCACGAGGAAGGAAGACCTTTCTCATGAGAAGAAAATTGCTCACTTCGAACACTGATACAGGAATTAGAAAGATGTTTTTGAAGACTTTCGTATGGAGCGTGGCATTGTATGGAAGTGAAACATGGACGATAACTAGCTCAGAAAGAAAGAGAACAGAAACTTTGTAAATGTGGTGTTACAGAAGAATGCTGAAGGAGAGATGGATAGATCAAATCATGAATGAAGAGATACTGAATCGGATTGGTAAGAGGAGATCGATTTGGCTAAATTTTACGAGAAGAAGTGGTAGAACGATAGGACACAGCGTAAGACACGCAGGACTTGTTCAGTTGGTTTTTGAGGGAAGTGCAGGCGATAAGAACGGTAGGCGTAGACGAAGGTATGAATCTGATGAACAGATTGCAGCAGATGTAGGATATAACAGTTACGTAGACATGAAAAGGTTAGAACAGGGTGGCATGGAGAGCTGCATAAAACCAGACTATGGACTGATGACTTTATCAACAACCTGTTTCGTTACGATTTCAAATTCTTAGTTATTCCTCGTCATAGCTATAAATAATAATTATTGAATTATTTAATGTATAAACAGGTCTGTATATGTTTATAAAACAATCTGAGGAAGGGGTCGAGAGATGACCTTCTTCCTCGGCGATCGCTGGTGTGAGGAGGTTGACGACACAGTACAGGAACGCTCTGCTGCTTAAGGCTGCATTG
The DNA here is from genome assembly GCF_040414725.1 of Anabrus simplex. NCBI lineage: Eukaryota > Metazoa > Arthropoda > Insecta > Orthoptera > Tettigoniidae > Anabrus > Anabrus simplex. The sequence continues at coordinate 27,666,936 of NC_090265.1, read as the reverse complement.
CTCTCTCAGATGTATGTGAGTGGACACCAAACAATGCATTTTCTCGAGACTGCATTTCCTTGCACAATGCAGTTCAAGGGTGAACTTTCACAGCGGTGGCTGTGCGCAGGCGAGCTTGAAAATCGCGTGCTACACAAGTTTTCTCAGTAAAGTCGTAAATTCATGGATGGACTGTGCTATTTGTAGACAGGGTAAAAAAGGAAAGCATTTTACTACCATTTATTTCAAAATGGAATGACAATGAATGCATAGAATACTCTTCTCTTCCACTCACGGATGGTCACAAACTGGGGAGAGAGTGTATATTGTGATCATTTTGATACAGACTGTTCGTTTTTATAATATATAAGTAAGAAAAATGTTACAAAACGATTCAAGTGTAGCTACTAATATGCAGTATTTCCAATAAATAGTAGCCTACTTGAACGTATTCTTAATTGATGATTAATTTAGCAATTGAGGTACTTTCTAGACTTGCGGGGGATGGGAAGATTGAAGAGATAGACAAGGAAGGGGGAAGGAAGCGGCCGTGGCCTTAAGTTAGGTACCACCCCGGCATTTGCCTGGAGGAGAAATGGGAAACCACGGAAAACTACTTCCAGGATAGCTGAGGTGGGAATCGAACCCATCTCTACTCAGTTAACCTCCCGAGGCTGAGTCAATTCCGTAGCGTAACGGTTAGCACTATTAGCCGCCGTCCTCGGGGGTCCGGGTTCGATTCCTGGTACTGCCAGAAATAAGTTGTTTGGTGGTGTTTAGTGTCCAAGTCTCGCCACCATAAAATAAGACAGAAAATACACAACACCGAAGCAAGCGGAGGCAGAGATTGATCTCAAAGTCCCTGTTACAGAGAAGTTTGCTCATTCTCTTGAAACCGAGCTCGATAGCTGCAGTCGCTTAAGTGCGGCCAGTACCCAGTATTCGGGAGATAGTGGGTTCGAACCCCATTGTCGGCAGCCCTGAAGGTGGTTTTCCGAGGCCACAGACGCTTCCTTCCCATTCCTAGCCCTTTCCTGTGCCGTCGTCGCCATAAGACCTATATGTGTCGATACGACATAAAGCAACTTGCAAAAAAAAAAAAAAAAAATCTCTTGAATGCATTTTTTGCGTGTTCAATCCGGGACCTAATTTCAACAACATTGTTCCAGTTGTGATCAAGTACGCTGCCGAGATACTTAAAGCGTTGGACTTGCTCCAGTAAAATTAAATAAAACGGCGTATGGCTTTTAGTGCCGGGAGTGTCCGAGGACAAGTTCGGCTCGCCAAGTTCAGGTCTTTTGATTTGACTCCCGTAGGCGACCTGCGCGTCGTGATGAGGATGAAATGATGATGGCGATGACATATACACCCAGTCTCCGTGTCAGCGAAATTAACCAGTTATGGTTAAAATTCCTGACCCCGCCGGAATCGAACCCGGGACTCCTGTGACAAAAGGCCAGCACACTAACCATTTAGCCGGATTTGCCAGCTACTGTCAAGTTAACAGGTTGAATTACATGTTTGCTTATGACCATTACTTTGGTATTTTTCGTCTTTAAACGCAGAGCTGCAGCAGCACACAGATCTCCAGATCTTACAACACTTGTTGCAAGCAGAACAGTATCACCTGCATATCGCAGACTATTTGTTGTGATCCCATTGAGTCTTCCATTCTCTGTTTAATAACTTCACAAGAATGTAAAGAAGCCTAAATCCTTGTCCGCCAGAAATAAACATACATAAACATACGACAGCCATACCGCGCGTAGATGTTGGCGATGCAAGTGGTGACCCAACCAACGACCTATATTATACATAACGTTGCCCCGCGACCTTCTTTTTTTCTGCTCCCAGGAAACATGGTGAGCATCTTTGAACCTTCTTCAAATATGGCAGGCCATCCGTCAGTCTATGTAGTATAATCAAATATAGGTCGTTGCTTTTGGCTCTCAAACACGTGGTACTCGAATGAATTAATAAAATGAACGAGTCAGATGAACGAATCATTTCAAATGTATCACTTCTTCTAACTGAAAAGGATTTCCCATCTCTAGTCAATAAATAATTTATTCCAATGTTTTGTAGTTGAACAGGTAGGGATACAGAACACTGCTTTACTTCAGAATCATCCTCAGATTTTGTGACGTAATAATCATGGCGTAAAATGAGCGTCTCCTTCCCTGGCATCCTGCTCGTTGAATACCTCTAACCCGCAGGGCCTATCAAACGCCTAAAATTTCACGCGTGCAAACAGCGGTGCAGAGTTCCTGTGCACAGAGCATCGGTTCCACTCGCCTCGGCTCGGACCAACGCTTCGTCTCTGGGCTACTCAGCTAAGCTCGGCTCAACTCGGCTCGGATTTGGAATGCTACGGGGCAAGTGAGGAAGAGGGAGACAGGGGGAGCGAGCGAGACAGGCGTGGGGAAAGAGAGAGACAGCGCTATTGCTCCAAATCGAGGAGCGGGGGGTCTGCACTCTGGGCAACCCAGCGAAGTCGTCTTTTGCACCGTGCACAGTGCATGCACCAGGCGCATGCACCCTCAGGGGCCCTGTAAAACGTATTAAACACGTGATCAAGTAAGACTGGCAGATAACACTGCTCAGTGTTCAGCTCACTCTTTACGAGGATCATCATGGATATTGTTAATTCTCTAGGCAGTTCTTGATAGGAAGAAAATCGAAGTACCAGAGCGCAGGTTTATAACCATCTGTTGAAGAAGCTTCCTATGATCACCTGCTTATCAGATTATGGGAAAGCCTCTGACTGTGTTCATTGGGAGAAGTTGTAGCAAGTTTTATTGGAAATGGGAGTTCCCAAGCATCTTGTTTGGTTGATAAAAAATCCCTTTGCAAAAATCAAAGATCGTAAATATGTCTCCCGATCATGGTCATTCATCAACGGCTTCTAACTTCCGAAGAGCACCAGCCATAAGACATAGCCTGCACTGTCTGACCATCCATCCACACGTTACATCACAGCCTGCACTGTTGCTAGGAAACATTGTCGTCTGACCATCCATCCATACCTTACATCACAGCCTGCACTGTCTGACCATCCATCCATACCATACATCACAGCTTGCACGGTTGCTAGGAAACACTGTCTGACCATCCATTCATACCTTACATCACAGCCTGCACTGTCTGACCATCCACCCATACCTTACATCACAGCCTGCACTGTCTGACCATCCACCCATACCTTACATCACAGCCTGCACTTTCTGACCATCCGTCCATACCTTACATCACAGCCTGCACGGTTGCTAGGAAACATTGTCTGACCATCCATCCATACCTTACATCACAGCCTGCACTTTCTGACCATCCATCCATACCTTACATCACAGCTTGCACGGTTGCTAGGAAACATTGTCTGACCATCCATTCATACCTTACATCACAGCCTGCACTGTCTGACCATCCACCCATACCTTACATCACAGCCTGCACGGTTGCTAGGAAACATTGTCTGACCATCCATTCATACCTTACATCACAGTCTGCACTGTCTGACCATCCACCCATACCTTACATCACAGCCTGCACTGTTGCTAGGAAACATTGTCTGACCATCCATTCATACCTTACATCACAGCCTGCACTGTCTGACCATCCATCCTCACCTTACATCACAGCCTGCACTGTTGCTAGGAAACATTGTCGTCTGACCATCCATCCATACCTTACATCACAGCCTGCACTGTCTGGCCATCCATCCATACCATACATCACAGCCTGCACTGTTGCTAGGAAACATTGTCTGACCATCCATCCATACCATACATCACAGCCTGCACTGTTGCTAGGAAACATTGTCTGACCATCCATCCATACCTTACATCACAGCCTGCACTGTTGCTAGGAAACATTGTCTGACCATCCACCCATACCTTACATCACAGCCTGCACTGTCTGACCATCCACCCATACCTTACATCACAGCCTGCACTGTCTGACCATCCACCCATACCTTACATCACAGCCTGCACTGTCTGACCATCCATCCATACCTTACATCACAGCCTGCACGGTTGCTAGGAAACATTGTCTGACCATCCATCCTCACCTTACATCACAGCCTGCACTGTTGCTAGGAAACATTGTCGTCTGACCATCCATCCATACCTTACATCACAGCCTGCACTGTCTGGCCATCCATCCATACCATACATCACAGCCTGCACGGTTGCTAGGAAACACTGTCTGACCATCCATCCTCACGTTACATCACAGCCTGAACGGTTGCTGGGGTTACACTTCTGTCACACTAAGTTTGGTAACTGAAATTATCAGGTGACCCTCAGCCATGAGACATATTTAATTCAAAATCTTTACGAGTCTACACGGCGGGTGTAGGACTGTTCGTCAAGGTTGTATACTGTCACTAGTGTTCCATACGTATGGTGAATCCAACATGAGAGCTGCGCTGAGCGGATGGACTGGTGGATTTCCTATTGGTGGCAAGAAGATATCCAATCTCCGATACGCGGATGACACAGTTGCTGGACCGGGTCAGAAATGAGAGTGTCGGTTTGAGTTTGAAGATCAACATGCAAAAGACAAAGTGACTGAAATTAACGCCTCCAGGGAAATGTACAAGTAGCAATAACAGCTGTGAAGCAGAGATCAGGAGAAGGGCTGCCATGATAAAACTATCTCATATTTGGAAGGATAGCTGTGTTTCAGTCAAGCTAACCATGCGATTATTTCAAACACTGGTTTTCCCTGTCTTCGTCTACGATGCTAGAACGTGGAGGTTGCGAGCGGCAGATATGAAGAGGATCAACTCTTTTTAAATGTGGTGCTGAACAAATTGTCATAAGCAAGAGAAACCGCTATATAAATCGACGAGGCCATTGCATTAAATGTGACATCGTTAAACGCAGATAAAGAGCGGCAATACTCGCAGCTGATGCAACACTGAGTAGCTGCACACAACGCTCTCGCGCGCTCCTCAAATCTCTTTCCGTCTAAGCAAAACGTCACATTTGCTATCCACATGAAACGGCAAATCAGTCTTTCGTCTTTGATTTTTTTTTTTTTGCTATTTGCTTTATGTCGCACCGACACATATATGTCTTATGGCGACGATGGGATAGGAAAGGCCTAGGAAGTGGAAGGAAGCGGGCGTGGCCTTAATTAAGGTACAGTCCCGGCATTTGCCTGGTGTGAAAATGGGAAACCACAGAAAACCATCTTCAGGGCTGCCGACAGTGGGGCTCGAACCCACTATCACCCGAGTACTGGACACTTGCCGCACTTAAGCGACTGCAACTATCGAGCTCGGTCTTTGATTGATTGATTGATTGATTGATTGATTGATTGATTGATTGATTGATGATTGAGTTTGGGGCGTAGAATTTTCCTTATGATTTTGTGTTCTGTTTATCTCAATGTTTTCGACGTCTGCTTGCCTCTTAAAAAAAGAATGTTTCCGAGCCATGAAAACATTCTTTAATGATGATATTGGTTGTACATCCCATTAACTACTTTTACAATTTTCGGAGATGTCGAGGTGCTAGTTTTTGTTCCGCGCGAGTTCTTTAACGTGCCAGTACATGAGGCTGGCGTATTTGAGCACCGTCTAATACCACTGGGCTGATCCCGGGATCGAACCCGCCACCTGGAGCTCAGATGGCAGCGATCTAGTGTCTGAGCTACCCAACCTGACGACGATATTTTAAAGTCTAGTAATTTTGTGTCTGGGAGTGAATTTTTGTTATAGTTATTTAGGGTGAGTCGATATATTATTATTATTATTATTATTATTATTATTATTATTATTATTATTATTATTATTATTATTATTGTGTGACTCCTTGGCTGAACGGTTAGCATTGAGGCCTTCTGTTCAGAGAGGTCCCAAGTTCTATCCCGGCCGGCTCGCGAATTTTATACGCGTGTGAATTCTGGCTCGGGGACTGGGTGTTTGTGTTATACCAACAACACTCTCCTCTTCATATTCAGACAACACAACACACTACCAACCACCACAGAAACACCACAAAGGATTGGCGTCAGGAAGCGCATCTGGCCGTAAATTAGGGCCAAATCCACATGTCCTTCACAATTCACATCCGCAACCACACAGGTGTGGGAAAGGCGGTGGAAAATGGTGATTATTATTATTATTATTATTATTATTATTATTATTATTATTATTATTATTATTATTATTATCCTTGGCTGAAGGGTCAGTGTAATGGTGTGACAGTACATTTATCACACCCTCGCACTATATATAGAAGTGAGATATATTATTTTCAGTATTCGATTATTTGTATTATTATTATTATTATTATTATTATTATTATTATTATTATTACTGTATTATTATTATTATTATTATTATTATTATTATTGTGTGACTCCTTGGCTGAACGGTTAGCATTGAGGCCTTCTGTTCAGAGAGGTCCCAGGTTCTATCCCGGCCGGCTCGCGAATTTTATACGCGTGTGAATTCTGGCTCGGGGACTGGGTGTTTGTGTTATACCAACAACACTCTCCTCTTCATATTCAGACAACACAACACACTACCAACCACCACAGAAACACCACAAAGGATTGGCGTCAGGAAGCGCATCTGGCCGTAAATTAGGGCCAAATCCACATGTCCTTCACAATTCACATCCGCAACCACACAGGTGTGGGAAAGGCGGTGGAAAATGGTGATTATTATTATTATTATTATTATTATTATTATTATTATTATTATTATTATTATCCTTGGCTGAAGGGTCAGTGTAATGGTGTGACAGTACATTTATCACACCCTCGCACTATATATAGAAGTGAGAGATATTATTTTCAGTATTCGATTATTTGTATTATTATTATTATTATTATCAGTTTTTCAGTTGTATATTTTGTCATTAATGTTTGTAAGCTGGAAGGTCTCTATATGTGGTATGAGTAATTTGTTTTGTACAACGGCCGGGAAAACATTGCTATATTGAACTTGGAAAATTTGGATGAGTCATATGTCATATGTACTTGTTGTTGTCGTCGAGAAGTTCTATGAATCATGTGAATAGCCCAGAATCACATAAGCTTGTTGAGGTTGTAGTCGGAAATCTCCGATGAGTCATGTGAAACACCCTAGAGTTTGTTGAACTTGTGATTGCCTTGTGACACTGGAAGAAATTCAGGGCATGGTCTTGACTAAGGGATATAATCATGACTGGATCGCCAGGATGAATCTCGACTTATCATGTGAGAGCTGAGGTCTTTATATACTTCGACATCACAGCGGAAGTCAACCACACACACTGTACGGGAATGAAGTAGTGCGGACACACACGGGAGTGAACCTGCATATACGGTACTGGAGTGACACTGCTGTATTATACTGGACTGGACTTCAAACGTTCGTGGAACGCAATCTTTTTTTGTTCGTGGAAAGTGGCTGACCGACAAATTGTGGAGTGCTTACGCATTGGGTATTGTAGCACTTGTGGCGGCCTGGTATTAAATGTTGGTGAAGGCTATCTCAGACTTTCTGTAATTTATGTTCAAGAATGATATGGAATCTTCCAGTAATATTTTGTTTTTGTAATATAAGTGTATTTTGGTGTGTTGATGAGGTGCTCATGCACGGATTTTATTGAGAATATAGTTCGATATTTTAGAAGGTTAGGTAAGGCTTGTAGCAGATGTACCAGTACGCAGCATTATGTACACGCCCTGGGAGATAAAGAATTATCATGCTCTATCCAAATTCGTTGCCTTTACTGGCAGGACCTAGTGTTTACAGTGCACTATGTCTTCTGGTATGGGCTAGAGTAATTTTGTTACTTTCATAGATCTGTCTCTGTCTTATACTTGGCTTTGAAAATATGAAAGTGACTGAGGTATGAGCGATGCTAGTAATGCTATTCCTTCTGCAGCCAGTCCCTGCTAGGAATGGTGTGAAAATGGTGCTCATAGGGTCGGTTGGTGCATGCATTTCAGTGGGCTTGGCAGACTGATATGTAATAGCAACTTCTGGCTCGGTGAGGAAAGCAACGGGAAACTACCTCACTCCTCATTTCCCTAGTACGCCTCTTCAGTGATGCCTAGGCCATCTATGACAGCTGATGGCGGAGCTGTTGAGGATCCAACCAGCCTTAGGGCTTAAGACTGAACATCTAAATTCGAGGGATCCATTCTGGTGAACTCTGGCGCCCATACTACGGACATTTCGATTAATTATTTTTATTAATTTAATTTATTTCAAGTATTTTATTTATTTATGATATTTTATTATTATTTATTAGTATTAACAAACAGTTACAATGGGCTTCGGTTCAGAGAATCCCAGATTTGAATCTCAGAGGGACAGGGCATTTTAAGTGCGTATGGCTTCATCTGGATCGGGGACTGGGTATTTTTGTGTTCCTCTGTGTACACTTCTCTTTATTTACAGGCAGTGGTGAATACATCCCTCCACAGAGGGTTGGCGTCAGGAAGAGCATCCACCCGTCAAATTAGGCCAAATCCACATCAGGTCTCCGCCCTAACAAATTGCGGAAAAGGCCGGGAAGAACAAGAAATTTAATATTTTTAAACAGTTATTGTTGGAGTACTGGTCAAGCGCTACCTGCTGCGCACTACACACTGCTGGCGTGTCAAGTTCACGGCGGCGAACCAACCGAGACACATGAGAAGGATCAGAAGTAGAGCTGAGGAAGGTGGGTAGAAATACCGGAAGCTCTGTTTCCTGTGACCCTCCCTTCACTCTAACTGTAAGAGAGGGTTAGCGAGAACATTTCTCACCGATGAATGACCCACTTTTGTACGAATATTCCATCATTCCTAAATAATAATTAACCTAGCATACGGATGAGGCTCTGCAAGCAGCACAGTACTGTGTCACTCTTAGATTTGTATAATGTTCATCTGCACATACATAATCCTACCTTTGTAAATATTACTGTAATTGTTTACTAGTCTACAGAGTGATTTATGTTCTCTTGTTATGATTCCGTGTCGCAATGTTCAAACACGAATAAAATGAAGCATGCAACAGCCCAACGACGAGAAGGTCGAGACAACTCTGAAGTGATCTGTACCCTTTCAATCACTACTAATCTGCATTTAGGGGAGTCGCCCAGGTGGCAGATTCCCTATCTGTTGTTTTGCTAGACTTATCTTAAATGATTTCAAAGAAATTCAAAGAAAGTTATTCCAATCACTAACTCGCCTTCCTATAAACGAATATTTGCCGCAATTTGTCCTCTTGAATTCCAACTTTATCTTCATATTGTGATCTTTCCTTTATTCAAAATCCCATGTATGTGATTACCCCAATGAAGATATTTCCTTATATTATCACCTAGGTACTTACAGTGGTCGCTATAAGGAGCTTTCACCCCATCAACGCAGTGATTAAAACTGAAACTCACAACCTCACTTTTAACCCCGTTTATCTGTGCAGGCGTTTGTCGAACACACACTCGATTGTTATTCTGCGCAGAAGTGAACAGCTCACTGGTTCGGCAGAACTTTCTCATCTCGTCTGGAATTAACATGGCGATTTCTGTTGATGTGCTACTGTTCTGGAATGATGAAATAATAATATGATACGGGCGCACAAGTATGCACAAAGTACACATATCAATTATCTATGATATAGTCCAGCAATGATTTTGTTCTGTTCACACATACACACGCTTTATCACACTGTTTACATACACAATCCTGGGATGGTTCGTGGTGGCGGTAATCACATCTCCTGCAAAGAATCCCATGGTCTTGTATTGAGAGATGAGTTTAAATTATGCTTGTAAAATTCTTTCAAATGTTTTGTACTTGAATTTTTTATATATAAGCGAGTAAAGTCATCAGTAAGATATTAAACTCCAGTGAAGCAGGACGGCCGCATCTTCACAGCCCCCTCACAAGGACCCTGTTCAGAGCATGGCAGGTGAGACCACCTGGACGAGTTACTGGTCGTCCTCCACAGTTGTATCCCCCGACCCAAACTCTCACGCTCCAGGTCAGTCGCCCAGAAGGCACATTCTATATCTGCTGTTTACCTAGTCTTTTCTAAAATCATTTCAAAGAATTTGTAAGTTTACCGAACATGTCCCTTGGTCAGTTATTTCAATCCCTAACTCCTCCTCCCATAAACGAATATTTGCCCCAATTTGTCCCCTTGAATTCCAACTTCAGCTTCATATTTTGATATTTCCTACTTTTAAGAACACTACTCAAACGTATTCGTCCACTAATGCCATTCCACGCCATATCCCCACTGAAAGCTTGGAACATGCCACTTAGTCGAGCAGCTCGTCTCCTTTCTCCCAAGTCTTCCCAGACCAAACTTTGCAACATTTTCATAACGCTACTCTTTTGTCGGAAATCACCTAGAACAAATCCAACCGTGTATTAACACCTGGGTACTAACAGTGATCCCCATGAAGAATTGTACAAACAGGCCAATGAACTGACAGACGAAATTTAAAACTGTCCAAAACTCACCGGACATGTTCATAGAATGAGCAGCAACACCAACAAATGCAAGACTACCATCCCCCCGCCCCAGGAATTAACCTGGTACTCATTTTTTATGTAGGATGAGTGAACCTCAGAGTCATATGCACTTTCAGAAGTAGAAATCTCGTTTCTTATTTTTTTCTACTTTCTGACTTGGGAATCAAACACACGCTTTTCAGAGTGAACCGAGCACCAGGCACTAGACCTCTCCGGAGGCCATACACCATTATTTATTTATTTATTTATTTATTTCTTAATCTCTTTAAGGGTTGGTTTCTCCCTCGAGCTAACCTCTAACGCCTCAAGGGCAGTGTCCTGGAGCGTGAGACTTTGAGTCGAGGGAAACAATCGGGGAGGAGGGACAGTACCTCCCCCAGGCGACCTCTTCTGCTATGCTGAACAGAGACCTTGTGTGGGAATGGAGGATTGCTGTTTGTTTTACGTCGCACCGACACAGATAGGTATTATGGCGACGATGGGATAGGAAAGGCCTAGGAATGGGAAGGAAGCGACCATGGCCTTAATTAAGATACAACCCCAGCATTTGCCTGGTGTGAAAATGGGAAACCACGGAAAACCATATTCAGGGCTGCCGACAGTGGGGTTCGAACCCACTATCTTCCGGATCCACGCTCACAGCTGCGGGCCCCGAACCGCACGGCCACTCGCCGGGGGCGGGAGATTGGTAGGGATAGACAAGGAAGAGGGAAGGAAGCGGTCGTGGCCTTAAGTTAGGTACCACCCCGGCATTTTCCTGGAGGATAAGTGGGAAACCCAAGGAAAACCACTTCCAGGATGGCCGAGGTGAGAATCGAACCCCCCTCTATTCAGTTGACCTCTCGAGGCTGAGCGGACCCCGTTCCAGGGCTCATACCCGGGCCTACGGGGGTGGCAGCTACTATCCGCGAAACTTTTAGTGACACTTTGGCTCCCGTCCGGCTCCATGCCTAAGTGGTTAGCGTGCTGGCCTTTGGTCACTTGGGTTCCGGGTTCGATTCCCGGCAGAGTCGGGAATTTTAACCATAAGTGGTTAATTCCCCTAGCACGGGGACTGGGTGTATGTGTCGTCTTCATCATCATTACATTCTCATCATGACATGCACCTAGCGAGTCGAAGTCCTCAGACACATCCCGGCACTAAAGGCCATACGCAATTTCATTTAATATAGGTGAAAAATGAACTTTTGAAACCTGAGGAAGATCCAAGTATATCGCCTGCATACCGTAGAACTCCTGCATGGAAAAGAGCATCACGGTCTATACACAGAATAATAATAGTCCCCATCTCCCTCTTCCTCAAAACCCTAACAACTCCGTCACATCCCCTGGCCAGGGAGAGGGCGATACCTTCTAGGTGGACCGCCCCACCCCTTCAGGGTGGGGAATGAAAACTTGGAAAGAAAACAATAGCAGGCGTAGAAGACTGCTGTGATACAGGAAAAAAGAAAATTAACATTTGCTTTTCCCCCCACAGTAAGTCGATTGAACGATCTGCCACATATACGGGAAAATCTGTTTCGACAATTAAGACAATAGAAATATTTCCTGCCTCTCCACGCACCCGTAATTAAAAGAGGTAGACCACTGTATTTCATTATGACTGTTATTATATGGATAATAAAGAAAAAATGTCACAACAAGACAATATCCATGTGTGCGTGTGTGTCGCAATCCTGGGTTTTAGATAATAAAGGTTTGGAAAAATCATATCGATCATACTATCGATGCAATGCAGATTTAAATTCCATTCAGTTAGCAGTTCTACTGGAAGTGTTGAGTTCCTTCCTTGCCCCTCACCCCCATAAAATGAAGTGTCACTAAAAGTTTCACGGATAGTAATCAGTAATCACGCTAACCATAGGGGTGGACATCATTTATTTCACAAGCGGACCAGCAAGAGATTCTTTCTTTCTTAATCTGTTTACCCTCCAAGGGTTGGTTTTTTCCCTAAGACTCAGCGAGGGATCTCACCTCTACCGCCTCAAGGGCAGTGTCCTGGAGCGTGAGACATTGGATTGGGGATACAACTGGGGAGGATGACCAGTATCTCGCCCAGGCGGCCTCACCTGCTATGCTAAACGGAGGCCTTAGTGGGGAATGGGAATATTGGAAGGGATAGACAAGGAAGAGGGAAGGAAGGGGTCGTGGCCTTAAGTTAGGTACCATCCCGACACTTGCCTGGAAGAGAAGTGCGAAACCACGGAAAATCACTTCCAGGATGGCTGAGGTGTGAATCGAACCCACCTCTACACAGTTGACCTCCCAAGGCTGAGTGGACCCCGTTCCAGCCCTCGTACCACTTTTCAAAATTCGTGGCAGAGCAGGGAATCGAACCTGGGCCTCCGGGAGTGGCAGCTAATCACATTAACCACTACACCACAGAGATCGAAGTATAATGACTAGAGCCCGGATTTTGATGCATTAATAGGTTAGAATGCAAACTTACTGAAGCGAGTAGCAAGTATAGTCTACCTTCACAACGATTATGCTATGGGGTTTACATAAAGATTAGGGGTACGGCCAATCAGAACCCCTATAATTTATGTTACCCTTGCAACATTGTGGAAGAGCGGGTGGCCGACACTTCCTACTAGCCAAATTAGTTTGCAATCTAACCAGTTCATCATCATCATCATCATCATCTGTTTACCCTCCAGGGTCGGCTTTTCCCTCGGACACAGCGAGGGATCCCACCTCTACCGCCGGGCAGTGTCCCGGAGCATCTAACCAGTTACTGCATAAAAATCCGAGCTTTAATAATGACATTCAATAGCATGTTGTCGGATTTAATATGTTAGCTCTAAGTACGGCTTCCGAACAGCACGAATGGCGTTCAGAATTATATTTAACACCCAAGGAGGAGGAATAGCATCATAAACTTGACGTCATAATAGGAAGGTCCCAACCACTTCACTTCAGGAGACGTCATGGCGCGTAGGAGTTTAGTCATACCCTCCTCGAATGGGGAAATCCCAATAACGTGTTTCTTGACGTAGTTATGAACACTCGACAAGCGTAGTGAAGCTCGTATCGCCTCTTTAGCTCAGTGGCAGAGCATTGGTCTCGTAAACCAGGGGTCGTGAGTTCAATCCTCACAGGAGGCAGGACTTTTTATTAGAAAAAAAGGGTTCGATTCCCGGCTTTGTCACGAAATTTGAAAAGTTGTGCGACGGCTAGAACGGGGTCCACTCAGCCTCGGGAGGTCAACTGAGTAGAGGTGGGTTCGATTCCCACCTCAGCCATCCTGGAAGCGGTTTTCCGTGGTTTCCTACTTCTCCTCCAGGCAAATTATGGGATGGTACCTAACTTAAGGCCACGGCCGCTTCCTTCCCTCTTCCTTGTCTCTCCCTTCCATTCATCCCGTCTCCCACCAAGGCCCCTGTTCAGCATAGCAGGTGAGGCCGTCTGGGCGAGGTACTGGTCATCCTCTCCAGGACACTGCCTTTGAGGCGGTAGAGGTGGGATCCCTCACTGAGTCCGAGGGAAAAACCGACCCTGGAGGGTAAACAGGAGAGGAAGAAAAAGAAGAAAATATTTCCTGCCTACCCAGGCACCTACGCACCTGTAATTAAAAGATGTAGACCACTCTATTTCATTATGACTGATATTATATGGATAATACAGAAAAATGTCACAAGACTATATCCATGTGTGCGTGTGTGACGCAATTGTGGGCTTTACAGAATAAAGGTTTGGAAAATTCATATCGATCACACTATCGATGCAATTCAGATTTAAATACCATTCAGTTAGCAGTTCTACTGCAACCCCTATAAAATGAAGTGTCACTAAAAGTTTCACGGATAGTAATCACGCTAACCATTATACGTTCGTTCGTTCGTAATCTGTTTACCCTCCAGGGTCAGTTTTTCCCTCGGACTCAGCGAGGGATCCCACCTCTACCGCCTCAAGGGCAGTGTCCTGGAGATTCAGACTTTGGGTCGGGGGATACAACTGGGGAGAATTACCAGTAACTCGCCCAGGCGGCCTCACCTGCTAAGCTGAACAGGGGCCTAGTGGAGGGAGGGGAAGATTGGATGGGACAGGCAAGGAAGAGGGAAGGAAGCGGCCGTGGCCTTAAGTTAGGTACCATCCCGGCATTTGCCTGGAGGAGAAGTGGGAGACCATGGAAAACCACTTCCAGGATGGCTGAGGTGGGAATCGAACCCACCTCTACTCAGTTGACCTCCCGAGACTGAGTGGACCCCGTTCCAGCCCTCGTACCACTTTTCAAATTTCGTCGCAGAGCCGGGAATCGAACCCGGGCCTCCGGGGGTGGCAGCTAATCACACTATTGTTAGTTTTTGCTGGCTAAAATGGAACAAAAAAATTGTAATGTTTCCTCCACACTAGCGCGGACGAGTCAGTCATACCGTCCTCGAATGGTGAAACCCCGATAACGTGTTTCTTGACGTAGTTATGAACACTCGACAAGCGCTGTAAAGCCCGTGTCGCCTCTTTAGCTCAGTGGCAGAGCACTGGTCTCGTAAACCAGGGGTCGTGAGTTCAATCCTCACAGGAGGCAGGACATTTTTATTAGCATGAACGTTTTGGTCAATCAGCATGAACGACTGCCTGCGACGCGAATGATGCGGAAGTGCTAGTTACCACGAGGCTGTTTAAAACGCCAACGTTTCAGTCTTGCTACCTGGTGTATCGTGTCCACATCTCTCTGTGGTGTAGTGATTAGTGTGAAAAGCTGCCACTCCCTCAGGCCCGGGTTCGATTCCCGGCTTCGTCACGAAATTTGAAAAGTGGTGCAAGGGCTGGAACGGGGTCCACTTAGCCTCGGGAGGTCAAATGAGTAGAGGTGGGTTCTATTCCCACCTCAGCGATTCTCAAAGTGGTTTTCCGTGGTTTCCCACCTCACCTCCAGGCAAACGCCGGGATAGTGCCTAACTTAAGGCCACGGCCGCTTCCTTCCCTCTTCCTCGTCTATCCCTTCCAATTTTCCCATCCCCCGACAAGGCACCAGTTCAGCATAGCAGGTGAGGTCGCCTGGGCAAGGTACTTGCCATCCTTCCCAGTTGTATCCCCCGACCCAACGTCTCATGCACCAGGACACTGCCTTTGAGGCGGTAGAGGTGGGATTCCTCGCTGAGTCCGAGGGAAAAGCCAACCCTGGATGGTAAACAGATTAAGAAGAAGAAGAACTTTAAGAATACCTAACATTATTTGTAAAAAAAAAAGAATAAGCGCCCATTGTAACACATATCTTTATTAAGTATTATTAGGTATAGAAATCAAAAATCATAATTTATCTTCAATAACACACAAAAAGTACTGAGGTCTGTAGGCTACCAAGACGGTTTTTAACTCTTGACTTGACAATGTTCATTGTAGAAAATAGCTACTCGCAGACGGATGGGTATGTAGCGCTGCAGCAAGTTTATTCATAGCGCAAAACATTTGTGGGAGGTTGTTCCACTGTTCAAGTACTATACGCGAACCTTTTCTTGAGCCCTGAGCTCCATAGTGCTGACTCGGTAGACCTCGGTAATCTTCGACATCCATATTGGCAACCTTTGAAACACAAAGTATGCATCGCTGTGCGACATCTGGCGTACACTTTACGAACTAGTACTGATGATGTTTACACAGCAATGCCAAACTATATAATTCATGCTAGGAACAAGATTCGCATCGAAAAATGTTATATAGTGTTAAATAATGTATGTGTGGCAGAGTTGTTGGCCTAAGATAATAAATGTTTAGAAAATTCATATCGAACGATCACATTATCGATTCAATTCAGATTTTATTTCCATCCAGTTGGCAGTATAACCGGAACCGTCAGCGCTCCCTCCTTACCCCTCACCCCGTAAAAATCGGGCTCAAGAAAAAGTTCGCGTATAGTATTAAGTTTCCCGGTTTCTGGAGAGAGTATTCACCAAGAACAACACACTTGATTTTCACAAATGCTTTACTAATAAGTTGTATGGATTTGTTCGTCCGCCTCTGTGGTGTAGTGGTTAGCGTGATTAGCTGCCACCCCCGGAGGCCCGGGTTCGATTCCCGGCTCTGCAACGAAATTTGAAAAGTGGTATGAGGGCTGGAACGGGGTCCACTCAGCCTCGGGAGGTCAACTGAGTAGAGGTGAGTTCGATTCCCACCTCAGCCATCCTGGAAGTGGTTTTCCGTGGTTTACCACTTCTCCTCCAGGCGAATGCCGGGATGGTACCTAACATAAGGCCACGGCCGCTTCCTTCCCTCTTCCTTGTCTATCCCTTCCAATCTTCCCATCCCTCTACAAGGCCCCTGTTCAGCATAGCTGGTGAGGCCGCCTGAGCGAGGTACTGGTCATTCTCCCCAGTTGCATCCCCGACCGAGAGTCTGAAGCTCCAGGACACTGCCCTTGAGGCGGTAGAGGTGGGATCCCTCGCTGTGTCCGAGGGAAAAGCCGACCCTGGAGGGTAAACAGATGATGATGATGATGGATTTGTTCACCGACGTTCTGTTTTCTTGGAATTCAGTCAACTCCATTTTTAATCTATCAGTATCTAACCTCAATATATCACTCAAGTGTACAAGATGAGGTTTTGAAATAGAGTGCCATAGTTGCTCCAAATCTCGAAATTGGGATATTCTCTTCGCAACTATTTATCTTACAGAATTCAAAACAATAAACAGTCACACACTAAGAAATATCACGCGCTGCCAACCACACACAAACCAAACTTTACTAATTGATGTGGGTGAGCGAATGGTTCGCCCGACGTTTCTGACATTCATCTCACGTGACTTCCGGACATATCAGTGTTGCCTTAATTCATGTCCGAATGGAACTATAATTCAGATTTTCGGTCTATGGTACAAGACATACATAAAAGCGTTAATATGTGCAAGTGATGTGTCACCTAGTGACATCCCTGCTCTACAGTATAAGATCATCCGCAAACAGCCTTATCTGTGATACCAGTACTTGGGGCTCTTCATTAAAACAGCTGCACCACCTCGCGACGAGGACACGAATTTAGTTTTACTCGTATGTAATATACCACAAACAGTCCGACTCATTGGCTGAATGCTCAGTGTTCAGCCCTTTGGATCAGAGGGTGCCGGGTTCGATTCCCGGCCGGGTCGGGCATTTTAATCGCGTCTCATTAATTCTTCTGACCCGGGGACTGGCTGTTTGTGTTCGTCCCGACACCTTCCTGTTCATATTCAGACAACAGACTACACTAACAACCACTACAGAAACACATCCAATAGTGATAACATCCCTCCCGATAGGGTTAGCGTCATGAAGGGCATCCGGCCATAAATGTGTGACACATTTTGCACCAAATGTGGATAATAATAAGAAGAACACAATATACCAGAAACTCTGGTTGAATTACCCAAAAGTAGCACTTGTTGTCTAAGTATATAAAAGCACAAGTTACGTCAGATCTCACACCAGACGATGTTATCGTCCCGTTAACTTGTTTAGGAGGCTCGTGTGGCTGAGAGCTAAGAAAGAAATACAGTGGCCTCAAACTCAGTAAGGAACAGTGTTTTAGACCGGAACTCGCAAGGCGTAACCCAGATGCCAGGGAAAGTAGGCAGGTCTGCATTTTCGGCACATTATTGCTACTGTTCGGTTCAGAGACTGTGAACATAATGTTCACTATTATCATTATTATTATTATTATTATTATTATTATTATTATTATTATTATTATTATTATTATTATTATTATTATCATCATCATCATCATCATCATCTGTTTACCCTCCAGGTTCGGTTTTTCCCTCGGACTTAGCGAGGGATCCCACCTCTACCGCCTCAAGGGCAGTGTCCTGGAGCTTCAGACTCTTGGTCGGGGGATACAACTGGGGAGTATGACCAGTACCTCGCCCAGGCGGCCTCACCTGCTATGCTGAACAGGGGCCTTGTGGAGGGATGGGAAGATTGGAAGGGGTAGGCAAGGAAGAGGGAAGGACGCGGCCGTGGCCTTAAGTTAGGTACCATCCCGGCATTCGCCTGGAGGAGAAGTGGGAAACCACGGAAAACCACTTCCAGGATGGCTGAGGTGGGAATCGAACCCACCTCTACTCAGTTGACCTCCCGAGGCTGAGTGGACCCCGTTCCAGCCCTCGTACCACTTTTCAAATTTCGTGGCAGAGCCGGGAATCGAACCCGGGCCTCCGGGGGTGGCAGCTAATCACGCTAACCACTACACCACAGAGGCGGACATTATTATTATTATTATTATTATTATTATTATTATTATTATTATTATTATTATTATTTATCGATACGGCCGCCTGTGGGCCACGTTTACACAATCTTCCTTCTATCACGCAGACTGATTCCCTTCTCTTTACACTCTCGCCAAAGATCCTTGAGTCTTTGACTTCTTCTTGCTCGTTCTTCCACCGAGATGTTCCGTGGCTTCGCATGTTGCTCTGTGGTGTAATGGTTAGTGTGATTAGCTGCCACCGCCGGAGGCCCGGGTTAGATTCCCGGTTCTGCCACAAAATTTAAAAAGTGGTACGAGGTCCACTCAGCCTCGGGAGGTCAAGTGAGTAGAGGTCGGTTCGATTCCCACCTCAGCCATCCTGGAAGTGGTCTTCCGTGGTTTCCCACTTCTCCTCCAGGCAAATGCCGGGATGGTACCTAAATTAAGGCCACGGCCGCTTCCTTCCTTCTTCCTTGTCTATCCCTTCCAGTCTTCCCAGCCCCCACCAAGGCCGTGTTCAGCATTGCAGGTGAGGCCGCCTGGGCGAGGTACTGGCCATCCTCCCCAGTAGTATCCCCAGACCCAATGTCTCACGCTCCATGACACTGCCCTTGAGGCGGTAGAGATGGTATCCCTCGCGAAGTTCGGGGGAAAAACCAACCACGGAGGGTAAACGGATTAATAATAATAATAATAATAATAATAATAATAATAATAATAATAATAATAATAAAGTAAATTCGTGTTTTAGTCCTGAGATGGTGCAGCTCTTCTTCAGGTACAACCTCAATGGAAATGAGCGGCATGGACGTTTTCTAGTACATACCAATCCTGCCAATCTAAAATTCTGGCAGTATCGGCAACTGAACTCGCGCTCTCGATGACGGCAACTAATAGTGCTACGGAGGTGGAAATCTTATAAATAAATTTGTAGGGGGTCCGCTGTCTGTAATTTCGTTTGTTTTGCCAATTTTTCAGATATTTATCCGTTTTAGTTCAACTCAAGACCGAATCGGTGGTTTTTACTTTTCGTGTCTGTTTGTCTGTTCCACCATCACGGCAAAACGGCTGGATAAATTTCAACCAAACTTTATATTTGGAGTATACTCATCCCGAGGAAGGTTTCTATATGCATTTCATTTTTAAATCTTTGATTAGACGGGGGGTTTAATAGGAAAACCAGAACGGTTTTCCTCCATTTTCTCTTATACTATTGATTTCCTGTAAACTCCGTGGACCGTATGTGGAATGTCTCTTCATTATAAATAACTTTGGTTGTGTTCATAATTTACCTTACTATTCAAATGACGGAGAAATTTACTATTTTCTGCGGGTATCATGGTCTGCGTGTGTGACCGACAGAGAGGATGGTTGCCTAGTTGTACTTCCTCTTAAAGCAATAATCACCACCACCACCACCACCACCACCACCACCACCTGTGACCGACAGACCGACAACGAACGTACAGGTTGCCATGGCAACGTCTCTGACTGCTTGCCAGCAGGGAAGTAACGTACTGTCATTTTCCTCATCATGCCTTTAAATTCATGGTTGTTCCTTGGGTGGAAGGCAAGAGAGTGCGTCAATCGGCCATTCTGCGGGATATTGGCGGAATATCGTTGGAGTTTATAACCGTCCACGAATAGCTTAATTAATTATCTGTTGGCCTAAGAATGCCTGCGCCTAAATTTCTCCTCTGTTACCTCTTTCTTATATCCATAACTCACACCAGCATAATTTATTGAGGGGCATTCGATTTTCCAATACATTCACTTGGTATTTACATATTTGTCGTCATCTCCATTTTCTATTAATTTCAACTTTCTTTACTGGATTATTTTCTTCCTTAATTACACCGTATGTATGCGAGTGCTAATCACGAAAGCTTGACACTCTTTCCTTTGAGGAAATATTCTAAGCTATGCAAATGTATAACTTTCGGCCCCGGAAAATATCGAAATATGGATGCAATTTTAACGACGGTGCACACCTTCGTTTCGGGATAATTGGTGGCTAATCTGTAAGTCTTATCACAAATCAGAAAGCACAATCGCCTTTCATTTTGGAGAGATCTACAACTTTGGTCCTGTGACTTTTTATCGTATTTCTATTCCTTATACGTTAAACAGAGCTGTATTTCTTGATTTCAAGTTAATTTTGTACTTTCACACGTATATGTTAACAGTAATTTGGCGTACTTGTAGGAAAGATAGAATCATTACATTCGGCACGCACATTGGCATGACCAGTGGAAATGTGATAACCAAATTTTATGATTCTGTCACATGAGTATCACAAATATAAAGTAGTATGCGAAAACTGTACAAAATTTCACACCCAATGATTCTAACTCAATCTAACCCATAAATATAGGAGATACGAGAAGATGTCATGGGACCAACCATGTTGAACACTGAAAGAGGTGTCTGATGGTGAGGTCCGTTTGCAGATATGTCGCAGAGTTTCAAAGCAGTAACTCTCGAAATAAAAGTCTGAACTACTAGAGTGTGTCTGTACATTGACTATTTTGGCGACATTTCTGTACAGTTATCCGTTTCAGGTGTAATAATGACCATCTGCATATTTTTAGCTTTGGTGTCTGTTTTTCTGTTTGTCTGTTTGTCTATAACTTGGAAACTACTGGATATATTTCCACCAAAATTCATATTTAGAATCCACCTGTCCTTGGGTAGGTTTCAGGGCAAATATTGTTTCTAAATCCATGAAATGACTGGGGGATTCATACGAAACCGAAACCGTGATTTTGCACTCCCACAAAATATACACAACCAAACTTAATAGAAATCTACCTTCCTTAAACTTAAGAACGGGCGCGTGTTGAGCGTATTTCTTACAACTTGAAAACTATTGAAGATATTTGAACCAAACTTTATATTTAGCATCCACCTTTCCAAAGGTAGATTTTAGAGGTCAATAACATTTCCTGTTCCTGGAATGGACTGGCGGTTTATAGGGAACCGAAATGGTGAATTTACTCTTCCACAATATATGCAGTACATGACCAACCTGACTGGAAATCGACCAAATTTGTTGGAAATCCATTTCTAAAACTTTTTTCATGTGTATTTTTTTTTGACAGAAAGATTAATAAGGGAGATATCATGCATGGTCGGTTTTGCAGGGTAAATCCAGCAGACATAGACCAAAAGGTGTTGTACGTGGAGCACATTCCTTATCTATCTATATAAGTAAAATCCTAACGACTGTGTGCCTGTACATTGACTATTTTGGCGATATGTTCGCACAGCTACACGTTTAAGGGGTAATAATTACAACCATCTGCATATTTTTTTTGGTTTAGTTTCCTGAAAGTCCTAATTTTAACCCTCCTCGCCCAAAATCCACATTGCGGTATAATCTGCCAGACGAACAAGAAAACAGAAATTTGGCAAAATTATACGTTTTAGTCTGTAACGGACAGAACATTTCCAAGAGCTTTAAATTTTTCACTTTTTCCCCCGAAGAATATCGAAATATGGAGGCAATTTTAATGACGGTGCAGATCTTCGCGAAGACCTATCACATAAGGGAAGGCACAATCTCCGTTCAGTTTCGAGTGATCTACAACCTTTGTCTTGTGACTTTTTGTTGTATCTGTATCCCTTTTACGTTTGATTTTTGTCTATTTCTCGATGTTAAATAAATTTGGACTTTTTACATGCATAATTCATACCTTCAATCACTTATAAGAAAGATAGAATGAAAAAACCCTACACGAAAATTGGCCCACCCAGTAGCCATATGTGAGCCAAATGCTATGTATGTATCTGTCACATAATTATGTGAAAAGTAATTCAATGTCAGATAATCTTACAAAAATTTTACCCTATTCAACGTTTCTAACTCAATCTGGCCCATGAATAGATCAGATATCATACGACCAGCCAAATAGGCCGCTAAATCCGACGTCTTATGGTACAATCCTTTGTCGATATGACGTACCGTTTTGCAGCAGTCAATCTGTAAATGAAGGTCTGCAATATTTTAAGCATGCATATACTTTCGTATGTCGATCTATATATATATTCACTGATGTCGTCTTGTAGCGATCGAGAAAGGGTGTGTCTGGTATTGTAATTAGTACTCCCCACACCGACTTTGACTGGCAGTAGGAATGGGGTCCTTCTCCAACACCTGTGTAACTGGCATTAGTAAGGAAGGCCTACCATTGTAGTGAATAATTCAGTTCTCGATTTGACTTGCAGAAGGCAAGGGAGCATACATTGTTGTTTAAAAGTCCCCTACCCGATAGTGTTTGGCTGTAGGCAAGGGTACCTGCCCTTATAAACAAATGTATCCATCTAAAATGTGACTGGTATTAGGCATAGTGGCCTGCTATTTTGATGGAAACTCACCAACTTGGTGTGACTGGTAGTAAGCTGGCTGGTTATAGGAAAAGGGGCCTGTCATTATAATTATAACTGTACAACTCAATTTCGACTGGTAGTAGGGAAGTTGCCAGACATTCTAATGAAAACTGTAATCTGTCTGGAAGTAGGAAAGGGGGCCTGCCATTGTAACGAAAACTCCCAAATCGATTGTGACCGCGCAGTAGGCGATGGGGCCTGCAATTATAATGAAAACTTCTCAACTCGATTGTGAATGGCAGTAGGCAAGTGAGCCTGCCGTTATCATCACAAATCCATAACAAGCACTTTACATTGGAAACACCATATTGGGAACCTTCCTATGCTGTTTCTCGGATAACGCTAAGGCCCGGTTTCACAGTTTGAGTTTAAGCCGAAGCTTTAGTAAGCCACGCACGCCGCTTAAGCAAGGCTTACTCTTTGGCTTAAACACTACGAGTTTCACAGTAGGGGGACCATGTGCAGCTTTACTAAGCTGAACATCTCCGAAGTTGGTAATGCTTGCGCATGCGCAATGATTCAATTCTCATCTTTGTTTACATCCGTAGCCTATGACTGATTGACTTGTAGGTTATACATCGTTTATCAGCCAAGATAATTTAGAAAAATGAACGGAAAATGTGATTCCAATAATAGTAACAAAAATAAAGTTTAAAAAAGGTCACTCGCCCGTCCTGCTGACACGCATTACCACTACAGTCTAAAATGGCCATAACTTCTGAACCATTCATGCAAATAATGTCCTGACAAGGTTATTGTAATCCTTATAAAATACTGGATGAGGTCAAACAATTTATTTCGATGAGGAATTCGAGGATAATATCGAAATATTTATTTAATGTTAAGGAGTTATATTTTTTTACCGCTGAGTATAGCATAAAATCGCTTCTAGAGGGCAAACGGTTGGAAATAGGTATATACCATCGCGGACTTTTTTGTAGAGGTTTCTATGCTCTACAATTCGTACACTTACACTTGGGGTCTATCGTTGATGGTTCACGCAGCGTAAGCCAAGAAAGCAAGTGACCGACCGACATTTTTGTCTCTTGTGCCTCGAAATATATTCAGAAATATAAGTTATTTAATGTTAATGTTATTGGTTTTACGTCCCACTAACTATGAATTTGAGCACCTTCACCACAGGACTGAGACAGGATCTAACCTGCCAAGTTGGGCTATAAGAGGGCCAGCGCTCTACCATCTGAACTGAATTCTTAGCTTAAACCTCAGTTTCATACAGCTTAAGGTATGACGTAAATCAAATTGTAAAAAGAAAATATCTATATTTTACCGAGAGGATTTGTCCTCTCTGTTGATGTGGTGAAAGTGCCTATGGGAAGCAATCTAAATACCTAGGTGTTAATATAAGGAATGATCTTGACTGGGGTAATCACATAAATGAGATTGTAAATAAAGGATACATATCTCTGCACATGGTTATGAGAGTGTATAGGGGTTGTAGTAAGGTTCGCCTGGAAGGACGTGGGTTCGAATCCCCGTCAGGAAGTCGTAAAATTTAAGAAACGAGATTCCCACTTTCGGAGGTGCACATGGCCCTGAGGTTCATTCAGCCTACACCAAAAATGAGTACCAGGTTAATTCCTGCGGGCAAAGGCGGCCGGGCATAGAGCTAAACACTCTACCCCATCAAGTACCGAGGTTACGAATAGTGGAAGCCCTTACCTTCCACCACTCCAAGGGCCTTCATGGCCTGTACGGAGATGACTTTGCTTTGCTTTTAGTAAGGATGTAAAGGAGAGGGCATATAAGTCTCTGGTAAGACCGCAACTAGAGTATGGTTCCAATGTATGGGACCCTCACCAGGATTACTTGATTCAAGAAGTGGAAAAAATTCAAAGGAAAGCATATCGATTTATTCTGGGTGATTTCCGATAAAAGAGCAGTGTTACGAAAATGTTGCAAACTTCGGGATTAAGGAGACAAGCACCTCCGAACTGTCAGTGGAGAGATGGCGTGGAATGGCATTGGTACATGAAAATGCTTGGGCGGAGCCTTCAAAAGTAGAATAGATGATAATATGAAGGTAAAGTTAGAATTCAAGAGTTTAAATTAGGGCAAATATTCATTTATAGGAAAAGGAATTAGAGAGTGCATGCTCGAAAAATTTCCAGTATTTGCTTTACGTCGCACCTACACGGATAGGTCTTAAAGCGACGATGGGGTAGAAAAGGGCGAGAAGTGGGAAGAAGCGGTCGTGGCCTTAATGTAAAGTACAGACTGGTGTGACAATGAGAAACCACGGAAAAACATCTTCAGGGCTTCTGACAGTGGGATTTGAAACCACTATCTCCGGAATGCAAGCCCACAGCTGCGCCAAAAATGTTAACGTTCTTTGAAATGCGAGGGAATATGCCACCAGAGCGACAGCCCTAAATGATGAAATACTTCTTTCAGCACCTTCAAATACCGCCGGACTGAGTCAGGATCGAATCCGCCCACTTGGGATCAGAAGGCCAGCGCACTACTGCCTGAGCTACTGCACTCAGCCCGTGAGCAACAAAATATTAGAGCACAGAAACTCTCTTCTCTGAATGACTCGGTGCATACTGATGATGATATTCGTGAAAAAATCCTCATTTCTTTATTCATATAAAACCTGACCCTCATGTTTACATTAATAAGGCAGGGTCTGTTGTATACGACAGTTACGGATTACTGCAGTTAATTGCACCAAGCTCTTGGTGAGACCCTGGGGCTATACAGTAGTCAGAGCCAGTATCTTGAGACAGGAGACCTTTTCACATGATCAGCAGGCCTAAAGCACCTCATTCTCAACAGCGAGTCAAATGACTGCCATAAATTTCACAACGCTAAACCTGACATGTTTGAGAACACAGTCGTTAGTTATAGTTGAACTTTAGATTTTAAATAACAACCCTCATTAATGGAAGGAACAGCTGACTGCTGCCCTGCACGAGATGCCCAAACACCATCAGCAGCGAGCAATGCGACCAACAAAGAAGTGTCAGCAAATTTCTTTACCTTTTATTTGACAACTGGGAGGCGGTCTGTAACATTACGCTGACAGCTCTGTAGGCTTATTAAAGGAGGAAGGACAAGGTGCAACATCTTCACGCTATGGGGCCTGGTCATGATTACTTGCTGATGGTAGGCCACTTGGACTGGGGAGGATAGTTTATGCAGAGACTAGAGAAACTCAAAGTATCACAATTTTAAGTGACTTCACTCAAAAGTTGTCACTAGAGAAACTCAATGTATCACAATTTTAAGTGTCTTCACTCAAAAGTTGTCACTAGAGAAACTCAATGTATCACAATTTTAAGTGACTTCACTCAAAAGTTGTGACTAGAGAAACTCAATGTATCACAATTTTAAGTGTCTACACTTAAAATTTGTCACTAGAGAAACTCAATGTATCACAATTTTAAGTGACTTCACTCAAAAGTTGTGACTAGAGAAACTCAATGTATCACAATTTTAAGTGTCTTCACTTAAAAGTTGTCACTAGAGAAACTCAATGTATCACAATTTTAAGCGACTTCACTCAAAAGTTGTGACTAGAGAAACTCAATGTATCACAATTTTAAGTGTCTTCACTTAAAATTTGTCACTAGAGAAACTCAATGTATCACAATTTTAAGTGTCTTCACATAAAACTTGTCACTAGAGAAATTGAATGTATCACAATTTTAAGTGGCTTCACTTAAAAGTTATGACTAAAGAAACTCAATGTATCACAATTTTAAGTGACTTCACTCAAAAGTTGTGACTAGAGAAACTCAATGTATCACAATTTTAAGTGTCTTCACTTAAAATTTGTCACTAGAGAAACTCAATGTATCACAATTTTAAGTGTCTTCACATAAAACTTGTCACTAGAGAAATTGAATGTATCACAATTTTAAGTGGCTTCACTTAAAAGTTATGACTAAAGAAACTCAATGTATCACAATTTTAAGTGACTTCACTCAAAAGTTGTGACTAGAGAAACTCAATGTATCACAATTTTAAGTGTCTTCACTTAAAAGTTGTCACTAGAGAAACTCAATGTATCACAATTTTAAGTGTCTTCACTCAAAAGTTGTCACTAGAGAAACTCAATGTATCACAATTTTAAGTGACTTCACTCAAAAGTTGTGACTAGAGGAACTCAATGTATCACAATTTTAAGTGTCTACACTTAAAATTTGTCACTAGAGAAACTCAATGTATCACAATTTTAAGTGACTTCACTCAAAAGTTGTGACTAGAGAAACTCAATGTATCACAATTTTAAGTGTCTTCACTTAAAAGTTGTCACTAGAGAAACTCAATGTATCACAATTTTAAGCGACTTCACTCAAAAGTTGTGACTAGAGAAACTCAATGTATCACAATTTTAAGTGTCTTCACTTAAAATTTGTCACTAGAGAAACTCAATGTATCACAATTTTAAGTGTCTTCACATAAAACTTGTCACTAGAGAAATTGAATGTATCACAATTTTAAGTGGCTTCACTTAAAAGTTATGACTAAAGAAACTCAATGTATCACAATTTTAAGTGACTTCACTCAAAAGTTGTGACTAGAGAAACTCAATGTATCACAATTTTAAGTGTCTTCACTTAAAAGTTGTCACTAGAGAAACTCAATGTATCACAATTTTAAGTGTCTTCACATAAAAGTTGTCAGTAGAGAAATTGAATGTATCACAATTTTAAGTGGCTTCACTTAAAAGTTATGACTAGAGAAACTCAATGTATCACAATTTTAAGTGTCTTCACTTAAAAGTTGTCACTAGAGAAATTGAATGTATCACAATTTTAAGTGTCTTCACTTAAAAGTTATGACTAGAGAAACTCAATGTATCACAATTTTAAGTGTCTTCACTTAAAAGTTGTCACTAGAGAAATTGAATGTATCACAATTTTAAGTGTCTTCACTTAAAAGTTGTCACTAGAGAAACTCAATGTATCACAATTTTAAGTGTCTTCACTTAAAAGTTATGACTAGAGAAACTCAATGTATCACAATTTTAAGTGGCTTCACTTAAAAGTAATGACTAGAAAAATTGAATGTATCACAATTTGAAGTGGCTTCACTTAAAAGTTGTGTCTATTTCCCTTTGGGAAAATTAAATAATGATCTCAGTATTCCTTCAGTAAATTAAACTAAAATTGATAAAGATAAATTTATTTCCATCTACCGAATCGTCTTCGAGACCCCTACAAGTGTAGGATTCTGTCCATCGCAAGAGAGAAAATGACTCACGTCAGGGTCTATGAAATTGCCACGAACGAAATAGGTAGTTCTCTGGAGTATGATGAGATGTGTCAAACGGCGGCCCCGGGTTCGATTCCAGGCCGGGACAGGGTTTTTAATTGTAATGATTAATATCCCTGGCCTGGGGACTGGGTATTTGTGATGTCCTTAATCTTCCTTTCTTCACACACAACATTCCACACTACCGCCATTCCAATTACACGCAGGTTCATACAATGTAGTGCCAGTAGGGGCAAAAGATCCACATGGGTCGACACCCCGAACAAATAGCATTTAAAAAATGATGAGATAAGGTCTCTTTGATAAAAGAGCCTTCCATATGTGTCGCAGTCATGGCCATCCATCAGTACTTCATATCAGAGCCTGCAAGATCGCATTGACCATCTGTATTCCAACGCCCTTCTTAAGGAAAGAAACGTTTCCCTTCGTGAAAAGCTAATGATCATGAATATGTCTTTCAATAAATGAAACTCAAATGTAGTGGTTTTACGTCGCACCGACGCAGATAGGTCTTATGGCGACGAAGGGATAGGAAAGGCCTAGGAGTTGGAAGGAAGCGGCCGTGGCCATAATTAAGGTACAGCCTGGTGTGAAAATAGAAAACCACGCAAAACCATCTTCAGGGCTGCCGACAGTAGGATTTGAACCCACTATCTCCCGGGTGCAAGCTCACAGCTGCGCGCCCCTAACCGCACGGCCAACTCGCACGGTAAATTCAAATATTGATAACGAAAAATTTACTTGCATCATTTCACAGAACATATTTGCGACCAAGGCCTACTGTAACGATTTGAGAGCGCCAATACAAGAAATAAACTTCTCCAGGGGAGCTCTGCTGATAGGGTCGGCCCATTGCGAGCACGCTACGGTGGCACTGGCTAAAACCCACGGTGTGTTAGTGTGTGATGCTCATTTCATGGCATGGTTCTTAAGCCCGACCAAGCCACGTGCAGATTTAGCCCAGTTAAAATTCTCCCGCGAAGCGATCTGATTGGCTAACTTCAATAGCTAATAAAATGACAACGGACTGAGACATCCACGTAATTGTTTTCAAATTACCTATCAGTATGACCATCGCTCTAACGCTTATATACTCGGTTCACGTTGTTTCCGAACGCCCGGTATATTAAACTCTACAGTCTCTAAAACGACAGATTTTGTAATTTCCCTGCAAGAAGGTGTGTGAAAGTGTTTAGCCTGCCTGTCTATCAAGTTTCAGATTGATACCTTCAGTAGTTTCGGAGAAAAGGTACATTTGTCTATGAAATGACAGTTAAATTTCACAACATGAAAGCTCGCACTGTATTTCTCAAATCAAAACAAAGTTTCTACAGTGATCGCCATGCCTGAGCTACCAGAAATGAGCTTCACAGCCTTCTTCAATACTCCTAAGTGTAATGCACTCAACTGCCTGACAAAACAGACGTAAAAAGTTCAGCGAATATGAAAAAAAGCAATGCACGACAAAGGGAGCGTGGCACCTGACGCGAATTAATGCACTTAGGTACTGAATTCAACTAAACTGGATTCCCTGCACAATAAGCTAGCAATTTCAGCAAAAAGAAAATCATAGTTTCGAAGAATTTCGTCCACGTGTCCCCTTAACTCGCGGATGTTTCGGGGTTTGTTCACATAAACTAATGATTTAAGATGATGCCAAAGAAAAATCGCAAGGGGTTGTGTCACATGAAATTGGTTGCCATTGCTGGTCACCATTACGCCAAATGAGGCGATCAGGAAACCGCTCATGGAACAACTGAACTGTTTTAATGTTCACTGCTGAATCCGTTTCATTGAACTTTACCATAACTCTACGAACTGTTGATTCATTACGCCCTAGAATCGCGCGAAGACAGTTGCTGCCTAACTTTCTCCGTTCTGATAAAACGTTTTCACAATGAGCACACGTTACACAATAGTAAACTGCTCCGTGGCTAGACACACAATGAAGAAATGCGAGAAATTCAGACTGAAGCAATAATGGGAATGTTTACGGATACCGAAATGATACGCAACAATGTCGACAACCGAAAAACAAAAATATACCGCGCGATTCAAGAACTCTATATTTCAGCGAAGCTTCGCTACCACGACAAATTCATTTCAAATCAAATCAAAATCATTTATTTGCAAATGAGGTTTCTACCTCGGTGGCAAATGGTGCACAAAAATACATTATTATCTAGCACTAAATTTTAAATTAACAAGAGAAGAAGACACTTTCCTAAAATACACTATTATAAAATTTACACTAACAATTTTTCTATTAAACACATAGCTCATCTTTAATAAATTTATATTGTGTACAAAAGTCTACTCATAATATCTTCTGTACTCACAAACATAATCAACTCATATACAGTATACGTCTGCTATAAGATTAACATTTACATTTTATTAATTTATTAATTTATTAATTTATTTATTTATTTGAGACTGGAACATGCATAGTGCAGCGAATAGCCGTCAGTCACTTGTATCACTGGTTCATCATAGCCCATCATAGCCCCTACTCTGAGGCGCTGATTGCAATGATCAGCGTGCACATTAAACGGAATAATGGCAGAGGAGTGTTCACGGCTCTCTGCGGCCAGATCATTCCAGCCCTGGAACTGTGGACTGTTAGATGAGCACCGGGGTACTGTTCGTTAAAAGTGAGAAAGTGTGCGGTTTTCCATCTGATCGAGTATTTTATGTGATAACATTGCTTTTAATCGCTACAATTCTACTGACGTCAGTGTAATGACCTGTGGTGACTTCAGTTGGGAAAACCGCAAAGACAATCTTTGTGAGAATTCCGTAGCGAAGTACGGGTATATCAGTTAGTTTGGTATAAAAACGAAAATTCACTGCCTGTTTCCAGTCATTCGACCAGGTCAGGAATGGAATGAATGAAGTCCCCATCTAGCGGCGAGGATACGAATTGTGCCGGCTGCCGAAGCCTGCCGTACTCGTCCGGAGCAATGATTAATGACTGACAGATGAAATGAAGTGATACTGGAGAGTGTTGCTGGAATGAAATATAACACGGAAGACCTGAGTACCCGGAGAAAAACCTGTCCCGCCTCCGCTTTGTCCAGCACAAATTTTACATGGAGTGACCGGGATTTGAACCACGGAACGCAGCGGTGAGAAGGCGGCTCGCTGCCGCCTGAGCCACAATTTGGCAGAAACATTCGAAAATGTGCATGGAATTTCTCTGGATCATTGCGTAACTGATAACAAAGGTAGTGAAATTCACCCAGCGTATTCTTATCTTAGTTTACTGGGTGCATATTACAATTTCTACTAGTGGTATCGGTATCTGCGTTTTGCAGCAAATACCAGATTTTAAATGGAGTTTTTCCCAGTAACAACTTTTTTCTTGATCTGTTTATCCTCCAAGGATGGTTTTCCCTCGGACACAGCGGGGGTTCCCTGCACTCCGACCGGCCAACCGAGCAGAGGAGGGGTGGTCACCACCGTCGGCTGCCCTGAGAATGGTTTTCCGTGGTTTTCCATTCTCCTGCACTAAGACGAACGCCGGGACAGTTCCTAGTATAGGCCACGTCCACCACTCCACACATCTCCTCCACCAACAAATCTCTTGGCCTGAGAGACGGCGTCACCATCTAGGAGGCCCGCCTCACCCTACAGGGGAGGAATGAAATCTTTTAGTAGCAGTAGTATTCCGAATACAAACCTCTTTCATCGGCGCTTTGCGGGAATCCCATGAAGGATAGCAGTCAATCACTTATAATCAGCTGTTCCTTCCAATAAACCCCATGTAGGCGGGGAGGAGCGGTCCTGGCGGTTCTTAACTTGGAAGCGTGGGTTGGCGACCACGGCGTCCTTAGCTGATTCCTGGCATTGCTTCCACTTACTTGCGCCATGCTCCTCACTTTCATCTTTCCTATTCGACCTCCCTTAGCCAACTCGTGTTCTTTTCCCATCCCGACACTATTAGGATTGCGAGTCCTAGGCCCTTCATGGCCCTTGTCTTGTTTGGCTGATATCTTCATTTAACGCAGTGTCGTACCCTTTATTTTTCCCTCTGATTAGTCTTAATAGTGGACGGTTTCAAAGTTGCACTTCCTCTTAAAACAATAATCACCAGCACCACTTCCTCCATTAAGATGTTCGTTCAATAGTGCCACGATTCAGGAACCTGAATAAATGTCCCTTTTCACCGGGCGAGTTGGCCACGCGGTTGGGGAGCCCAGCTGTGAGCTTGCATCCGGGAGACAGTGGGTTCCAACGCCACTGTCGGCTGCTCTGAAGGTAGTGTTCCGTGGTTTCTCATTTTCACACCGGGAAATGCTGGGGCTGTACCTTAAGTAAGGACACAGCCGCTTCCTTCTCACTCCTATCCCATGGTGCGACGTAAAGCAAAAAGAGGGTAAAAGTCCTTTTCAATTGTGAGTACCTATAAGAACGATGAGGTTCTCTTGGCGGTGGAAATATTGCTTTGAGGATGAACTGACTGATAACTGCGAGCTTCCAGCAGAACACAGCCCACTCTCTGACTTGTAGCAGAGAGCATTAGGCTCATAGACCGTCAAATAGCCCGGCAAGTAATTAGCATTCATATGTCTATCATGTGTTGTGTAGTCGCTCACAATCTTCTAACTTACTCTCGTGTATAACAAGAAAGTAGCCATGATGAGTCTGTGATGAACATTCGGCTGACTGTACTGACAATAATAATACTTCTTTCCTTCTTAATATGTTTACCCTACAGGGTTGGTTTTTCCCTTGGGCTCAGCCAGGGATCCTATGTCTATCGCCTCAAGGGCAGTATCCTAGAGCCTGAGACTTTGGGTAGGGGATAAAACTGGGAAGGAGGACTAGTACCTCGCCCAGCTGACCTCACCTGCTATGCTGAACAGGGGCCTAGTGGGGATGGGGATAGGAATATTAGAAGGGATAGACAAGGAAGAGGGAAGGAAGCGGCCGTGGCCTTAAGTTAGGTACCATCCCGGCAATTGCCTGGAGGAGAAGTGTGAAATCATAGAAAACCACTCCGAGGATGGCTGAGGTGGGAATCGAACCCACCTCTACTCATTGACCTCGCGATGCTGAGTAGACCCCGTTCCAGCCCTAGTACCACTTTTGAAATTTCGTGGCAGAGCCGGGAATCGAATCCGGGCTTCCGGGGGTGGCAACTAAACACACTAACCATTACAACACAGAGGCTGGCAATAATAATAATAATAATAATAATAATAATAATAATAATAATAATAATAATAATAATAATAATAATAATAATAATAATATTGTTATTGGCTTTAAGTCACACTATGTTTATGATTTTCTAAGACGCCGAGTTGCCGGAATTTTGTCCCGCAGGAGTTCTCTTTCCTGCCATAAATTTACCGCCACGAGGGTGACGTATTTGACAACCTTCAAATACCACTGGACTGTGCCAGGATCGAACCTGCCAATTTGGGGTCAGAAGACCAGCTCCTCAACCGGCTGAGCCACTGAGCCCGACGGATGTGCGATCGAGAAAATCAACAGGTTATACACTTCGCTTACTATTGTGTTGACATCATAGTGCAGTTTATTAATGCATATCATAACATTTACATCTTCTTCTTAATCTGCTTACCCTCCAGGGTTGGTTTTTCACTCGGACTCAGCGAGGGATCCCACCTCTATCGCCTCAAGGGCAGTGTACTAGAGCGTGAGACACTGGATCGGGGGATACAACTGGGGAGGATGACCAGTACCTCGCCCAGGCGGCCTCACCTGCTATGCTGAACAGGGGCCTCAATGGGGGATGGGAAGATTGGAAGGGACAGACAAGGAAGAGAGAAGGAAGCGGCCGTGGCCTTAAGTTAGGTACCATCCCGGCATTTGCTTGGAGGAGAAGTGGGAAACCACGGAAAACCACTTCGAGGATGGCTGAGGTGGGAATCGAACCCACTTCTACTGATTTGCCCTCCCGAGGCTGTGTGGACCCCGTTCCAGCCCTCGTACCACTTTTCAAATTTCGTGGCAGAGCCGCCAGGAATCGAACCCGGACCTCCGGGGGTGGCAGGTAATCACACCAACCACTAGGCCACAGAGGCGGACCTTAACATTTATATACAGATTGAAACTTACAGTATCGAGCATGTTCACCGCGCAGTTTGGGTCATGTACCTGTGAGCTTGTATTTGGGAGACTATGGGTTCGAACCCCACTGTCGGCAGCATTAGAGATAGTTTTCAATGATTTTCCATTTTACTTTCTTTTCTTTCCTAATCGGTTTACCCTCCAGGTTTGGTTTTTTCCTAAGACTCAGCGCGGGATCCTGCCTCTACCGCCTCAAGGGCAGTGTCCTGGAGCGTGAGACATTGGGTCTATGATACAACTGGGGAGAATGACCAGTACGTCGCCCAGGCGACCTCACCTGCTATGCTGAACAGGAGCCTTGTGGAGGGATGGGAAGTTTAGAAGGGATAGACAAGGAAGAGGGAAGGAAGAGAGACGGAAAACCACTTCCAGGATGGCTGAGGTTGGAATCGAACCCACCTCTACTCAGTTGACCTCCCGAGGCTGAGTGGACCCCGTTCCAGCTCTCGTACCACTTTTCAAAATTTCATGGCAGAGCCGGGAGTCGAACCCGATTCTCCGGGGGTGGCAGCTACTCACGCTAACCGCTACACCACAGAGGCGGAATATCCCATTTTACACTAGGCAAATGGTAGAGCTGTCTTAGCCCTTTTCTATCCCATCGTCACCGTAAGCTGTCGGTGTGGCGTAAAACAAATAGGAATAAAACTTAGTTTATTTAATTATTCCATATATTCTCATTTCTCTGAAGTGATGTTAACAGTTTTTTGTAATTCTTAGCAATTTCATAAAAACATATTGAAGAAAATTTTACAGAAATGAACAGCTCAGACCTAATCAAGTCATCCGAACATATTCCTCACAGCTGACAATTTTACACGAACATGCGGCGGACTCCGACTACCTCAGGTCCACTATTATGTGTCTTATTCGCCAGGATGGACACACCGAGAACTGAACACAATAAAATAAAATAAAAACAGTTTTAAAAATCTACGAAATCACACCAGATAAAGAAACCAAGGAGTGAAGAAATCTATCCTCTTTGAATGAAAGAAGAAAAGCTCTTGGTACTTATCAGAGGTGGAAACACCAGCGTATTTCTCTCGAGGTTCAAAATACGGGACAATTGCCTTCCCGAAAAGGATCTGTCCGGGACGCGGGACATTTAACACGAATACGGTACTGTCCCGTAAAATCCGGGACGTCTGGCAACCCTGGCACAGACTGAAAGGAAGCAGTGTTGAAATTTCTTGTTTGTTAACTTTTCGGTGAGAGCTTCAAATGACATAAGTTCACATTTTCAATAGTGATGTTTTCACTGCCTGTCAAGCTAAGCAGGTAAATTGAAATGGAATGGCGTATGGCTTTTAGTGCCGGGACTTCGGCTCGCTAGGTGCAAGTCTTCTTTTATTTGACACCCGTAGGCGACCTGCGCGTTGTGATGAGGCTCAAATGATGATGCAGACGACACATACCCCTGTACCAGGGGAATTAACCAAGTATGGTTAAAATTCCCGACCCTGCCGGGAATCGAACCCGGGACCCCTGTGACCAAAGACCAGCACGCTAACCATTTAAGCATGGAGCCGGACAGTTGAAAGTAACATACATCTTCATTATAAATTGAGCCTGTGAATTCAATAACGTCCCAACTCCAAGTACTATCGCATTTGATTTGAAGAACGTACCAACGAAAGGAGCTGGGGCAGATTTGAAATAACCATAGAGTCCAAAATGAGATGTCTCTAGTGTTCAGCTGCATAGAGTGTGACAAAATGGAGTCTACGAGTACCGGTAGAGAACGTACTGAAGCTCACGAAAAAAAAGAAAAAAAAAATGGAACAAAAATATCAAAAGAAAGGACGAGCAATAGACAAAGCACTTAAAAAGTAGTGCTGGGAAACAAATTGCTGGGTTAGAATCCCACTGTCGGCAGCCCTGGAGATGTTTATCCGTCGTTTCCCATTGTCACACCAGGCAAAGGCTGTACCTTAATTAGGTCCACAGCCGCTTCCTTCCTACTCCTAGCCTTTTCCTGTCCCATCGTCGCCATAAGACCTATCTGTGTCGATGCAGGGTAATTTTTTTTTAATTTAATAAATATTGCTGAGAGAAGCATAGGTTCACAATGCAGGTAAGTTGTGTCCAAATGCGTGTAACTCGACGTAACAGCCAGGTATAATTGTAGAGTTTTATCGACTGTATAATGAAGATGGTGGTTTACTATTTATATTTACTTTTAGGTGCAAGCGTCAGTGCTTACAAAAATGTTTCTAACATACTCCCGCATACATATTTTCTTTGCTAAAGAATAATGTTATTGTCCGAATCCTT
Organism: Anabrus simplex; assembly: GCF_040414725.1. NCBI lineage: Eukaryota > Metazoa > Arthropoda > Insecta > Orthoptera > Tettigoniidae > Anabrus > Anabrus simplex. The sequence continues at coordinate 27,630,301 of NC_090265.1, read as the reverse complement.
GGATGAATGGTCAGCGTTGAGGCCTTTGGTTCGATTCCCTGCCGGGGCGGGAATGTTAATCGCGTGTGATTAATTCTTCTGTGTTTGTCTGAACACTCTCCTCTTCATCTTCAGACAACACACCACACTACCAACCACCACAGATACACGCAATAGTGATTACATCCCTCACCTAGCTCGATAGCTGCAGTCGCGTAAGTGCGGCCAGTATCCAGTATTCGGGAGATAGTAGGTTCGAACCCCACTGTCGGCAGCCCTGAAAATGGTTTTCCGTGGTTTCCCATTTTCACACCAGGCAAATGCTGGGGCTGTTCCTTAATTAAGGCCACGGCCAATTCCTTCCCACTTCTAGCCCTTCCTTGTCCCATCGTCGTCATAAGACCGATCTGTGTCGGTGCGACGTAAAGCAACTAGCAAAAAAAAAATTACATCCCTCGATATTGGGAGTCCGGCGGTATTTGAAGGTGCTCAAATACATCATTTACTAGCATGTACACAACGCCTGCGGGACTAAATTCCGGCACCTAGGCGTCTCCGAAAACCGTAAAAGTAGTTCGTGGGACGTAAAGCAAATGTTATCAGTGGAGATAGAGAAGCTAAGAGATCTAAAAGAGTTCTGTGTGTTCGTAGCTCCTGATACAGTATCCTTTATCATTAACCTGAAAGACAGCACAAATATTTCAGAAGATGAACTGGAATTAAATTTTAAAAGACTGATGAAAATAAACAGTAATAAATGAGGTCATTTCTGTACTTTTCATTGTATTAAGCCATATATTTCAAAAATACCCCAACTCCGCCCAATAATTATATTATTAGCTAAACCTCAGATAAGCAGACACTCTTACCCTTACACATGTATTGATTGGATACTGCTTCATCGGATACATAAATTGTATGTAGCTCATATTAGTGATTTACAAGTATTTATGCTTTTTCTCTCTCCTGAAAAAAATTAGTGCAATGGAGTAAGGTCGTTTTTGAAAACACAAGTTCAATTGTTCTCCGTGACCTACACCGTCTTAACACAACGGTGAACCTAGCAGGCGCCGTTATAGAAACACATGTTCAGGTCTCGATACCCCCTTCTCCCCCATGGCCCCACAGCCCTGAAGGGCCTTGGCCTACCAAGCGACCGCTGCTTAGCCCGAAAGCCTGCAGATTACGAGGTGACATGTGGTCACCACGACAAATCCACTCGGCTATTATTCTTGGCTTTCTAGACCGGGGCCGCTATCTCACCGTCAGATAGCTCCCCAATTCTAATCACGTAGGCTGAGTGGACCTCGAACCAGCCCTTAGATCCGGGTAAAATCCCTGACCTGGCCGGGAATCGAACCCGAGGCCTCCGGGTAAGAGGCAGGCACGCTACCCCTACACCTCGGGGCCGGCTTAGGGCTCGATATGGTCCACTTGAAATATTACATATCCCTAGTGTAAGTTGATGAAAATGCTATGAGGAAAGACTGTTCAGTGGTGCACTTGAAATACACAGACCAAGGTCATGATAACGGCTATGCCACTGGGCTACCACGCCCCCTAACACAATACACACTAACATACGACTGCTGCAGGCAACGAACAACACATTGTCCGTTCTCCGATTTACCGTTAGTTTATATTCGGCACGACCTTCCCTTCACTTGTCGTGGGTGTACTGACCTTTCTATGCAAGGAGACTTTCCCCGTCTTGTTTTAAAGTCTGGTTGTTTGTCTTGACCTTCATCAATTCCCACCCTACTTTCCGTGGGCCATCTGCTTCAAGGATACACATTTCTTCTCTACTCTAATGTTTAATGCAGATACATTTCAGAGACACAAGAGAGCAAACACCTCCAGGAGTAAATACATCATGAGAGTAGATTCAACATCCACCAAACGTAAAAGAACTGTCCAAAATTCGGAGGATACATTTAAACTCAGCACTTCTCTATTTTGTTCTTCCTGACACTTTTAGTGTTTCGCGTCTCTAGATGGCACTGGGCCCGGACTGATCTATTGTGCCTCACGTAACCCGTACAAGGCACTGAACAGAGATTTCTTAGATTTACACAGTCTCCGTTTTAATTCTTCTACATAAGAACACTTCTATTGGAGGATTGTGTTGGTCCCTAGTAAACATAAAACAAGGATCTCTACCCTGCACCACTTGAGGTATCGTTTCACATCATTTTCTTATGCTTTTTCATCCGCGACTGATCAACGGAAGTACCACCTAAACAATAATCAATACAATACAGTCGCAACCGTTTACTGCGACATCGCTTATAACGATATATTGGATATAACGATCCCATCTAAATCGTATTAAAAAATTTAAAAACGACGTATTTTTATCACATCATCGGAGAAATGTACGGTACCGACTATAACGTCCAATGTTTAATTTTGTGTTTGACGTATTTGGAGATTGCTGACAACAGTGCAAAGCTCATTTTCAAACTCTTGTTTTTAGTAGATTGTAGATTTCAAATCAATCTGTCTGTTAAATATTCGAGGCAATTATTTCTGTGAAGATGTCGAAGAAAGAAAAGAAAAGTGTCTAGTATTGAAGAAAACTCACATATAATATGGCGGTCAACAATCGCCAGCGTCGCCAAGGAATTGGGTTTATCACATTCAAAGAGTTCGACAATTTGGAAGGACAGAGGGAACTTCTAATATACAGGGTGGCGCACGAAATGTCATACACTGGAAACTGTTTATATAAAATGAAATATACAACATATTGACTACAAAATGGCGTTACAACATTCACTGACATGTGCATGGTTAGTCCGTGTGCAGGACATGTTCAATATGTCCACCTTCTAGGTGTTACAAGAGCTTTGAGACGAACTTGCATGTTCGCGATCACTCTACGACACAAGTACTCACTCAACCGTCGGAAGAAAGTCACAATGGCCGCTTGCAATTGCTGTACATTTTCTGGTTTAGGCCGGTAGATCATCTCCTTCAAATATCCCCACAGGGAGAAGTCGCATTGCTTGAGATCGGGGCTATGTGGTGGCCAGATTGAGCCGCTCTGAAAACGCTCTGGATATCGATGGGACATCACACGGGGCCCGAAATGTTCATTCAGGAAGTCCAGAACATTTGTCATTTTGTATGGAAACACGTCAAGGTCAGACTTCAGTATTCTCTGAATTGACCAACGAGAGATGCCCAGCTGAACACATGCAGTTCTGGTGGATTTGGAGTGGCTCCGAGCCACAGCCGCTCTCACAGCAGCAACATTCTCCAGTGAGCGGACCGCCTTGAGGCGGGGCCGTTTTCTCTCCAGTATGTTGCGTTCTGTTTCAAATAGCTTGGCCAGTCTGTATACCGTCTGCCGGCAAGGGCCCACCGGGTACGGAAATGAACACGAAACCTTTCCTGGGTCCGAGCTACGCCCTTGTTTCAGTATAAAACAACACTATCTTCACCTTCTGTTCACGCGTCAATCTCCCTTTGTCCGCCATGCTGTATAACTGGCAGCCGGTACGCATGCGCGAGATGTGGTGCTGCCTGTCGGATCACGCATGAAATAAGGTTTCTGTTCAGGAAAGGGCATGGTTGTGAGCCCAGGTTTTATAAAACATTTCCATGTATGACATTTCGTGCGCCACCCTGTATTAGCCAAGGCCGCGTGCGACATTATTGATCTATTTACATCGTTCCTACTTGTTTCCTCACGTATTATTTTTGTTTCGCTGACACACAATGAGTGGCCAAAAGTCACGAGAAGGATGTCCCATTAGGAAATATGCCGTGTATGACCCCTGAGCGTTGCGGATAGCTGAGCAGTCTGTCACATACACGAGTGTCGTGAAGATGACAACACGTCGCGCGTTAACCGACTTTGAACGTGGGATGATCACTGACGCACGGCGCATGGGTCATAGCATTGCGGAGATTACACGCGAATTCGGGTTTCCGAGGTCAACAGTGTCGAGGGTGGATCTTCAGTTTCGTAGAGAGAATGTTACCACCCGAGGAAAACCACAGGTGTTTAACGAACAGACATCACGTCGCCCCTGCAGAACCATACTGGGCGCTCGACGGGCTACTGTGAGTCAGATCACCGCCCAGTTCAATGTTGGGAGTCATGAACCCACTTCTATCACGACTGTAAGGAGGCAACTGCACCGCATAGGCTTCACCAGCCGACGACCAACTGGTGTCCCTTTGCTGACACCTCGACACAGAACTCAACGACGTGCATGGGCCCGCGAACATCGGCAGCTGACCACGGAGCAGTGGCGGCGTGAGGTATGGTGCGATGATTCCCAGTTCCAGTTGTATCGAGCTGATGGGCGCGTGACAGTGTGACGTATGTCGCACGAAGCTATGGATCCTGTGTCAAGAAGGTTGTGTCCAGGCGGGAGGTGGCTCGTTTCTGGTCTAGGCGGCGTTTTCATGGTCGCAATTAGGCTACATTGTCCGGCTGCAGGGAGCGCTGACAAGTGCACTTTATGTGCCATCCCATTTGCATCCCTTTCTGGCCCTAGAGTACCCTGACGGAGATGCCATGTTTCAGCAGGACAATGCGCCATGTGACCGCTCTGTGGTGCCACGCAGGTGCTTGGAGGAGCACTCCAGTGGAGTTAGGGCCATGGATTGGCCCTCCAGATCCCCCGATCTTAATGCAATCGAGCATTTATGGAATGTTGTCAATGCTGGCGTACGCTCCATGAACCCCGCACCAACTACACAAGACCAATTGTGGGTAGCAGTGCAAGATGCGTGGGTGAAGATCCCTCCAGAACGACTCCAACACCTTGTGAAGGTGAGGGCTCGCGGAGGAGCAACTCGTTATTAACATCACCTTCAGTGTCGTCCCATGACTTGTGGCCACTCAATGTGTGTAGGTGCAGTGTAAACGCTAGAAGAAGAAATTCTCTCAATCTTACTCTACAAAATAATGCTGTGTTGCAAATACAGCACTTATTTCACATATGTTTTTTTTTAATTTAGCTTTATTCTGTTAATTAACTATGTAACTTAAAATTGCAGCTTAAAACTTACAGATATGGCATTTTTAGCAAAAACAACAGAAAGCTGGTTGTGTTGACGGTCCCTTTGGTGTCGTTATAACCGGCTCCGACTGTTTATATACAGTATATATACAGAGTGTCCCCAAAAAACACCGACAAAGCTTAGTATGTTGTGCAGGATTATGGACTGATCGGTTTTCAAGAAGGAGCCCCTGTCCAAATATGCACGGTTTGGGCGTAGGAAAGCGCCCAAGTCTGAGAACGGTTGTGAAAATTTAATCCGATCTGGTGTCCTAATACGGAGGGTATGCAACCCTTTAGCCATCTGTGTACTGCGGATGGACGACTTCATCCTAATATCTTTCCTGCTCATGTGCTACATTCCTCCACGCAGTCCTTGACACGCATCCTACTGCGTTACTTGCGTATTGTAGTCTGCCAGTGGAGTAACTTTTTTGACACCAGTGCGACATATACCAGTACACAGCTGTGGAAATGACTGACATGGTGCTTGCATACGGCAAAGCGGACTGCAACGGTAGAGCTGCTGCAAGACTGTATGCGGAACGTTTTCCAAACAGACGTACCCCACATTATTCCACGTTTGCGGCCATCGAGAGACGATTAAGAGAAGTCACGTAGGTAGTACGAAGAGTATGGTGTATGACACTCTTGTACCGTCAGCGGAGGACCTTATTGCTCGAGTCTACGGAGCGACTGAAATTCTCCAGAGATAACCGTACGTACTGGGTCAGATGCGTGAGGCTCAGCACCCCCGATGTAGGCTCTGCAATGACGTAGGAGGTGCACAGTTGGAACCCCGTTTGTAATGAGCGCGATATGCTACACATGTTGGGTTTATTGACGACATGCAGAACGCACACCCGTCTAACACTTCGATGCGCTACAGCGTCCAAGCCGTGCGTTTCTGGATATGGGTTCCTGCTTGAAAACGGATCTCTTTGCCTTCCCGCACAACATACTAAGCGTTGTCGGTGTTTTTTGGACACACTGTATACACCAGGTGGCTCGCGAGCGCCGTACTTTCTACTTATAAATGTCCCGCATGCACAAATGATGAATGGGATGTCTACTAACTGATTTTCACAGGGGCACGACTGCCAGCAGGCAGGTTACGTCAGAATATGAACAACCGGACGGTCGCTCGCAGCATGTTTCTCAGCGCTACCCGTCTAATGCAACACAGTACTCGGCTGATGTATGTAGTAGTGTACAGCAGCACTATATTTGCTATCTCCATATCGGCAATGGCTGGTGTGTTCAACAACGACGAATACACAGACATCATTTTAATCTGTGGAGAATCTGGTGAGAATGCAGCCGAAGCTCCAAGCAGATGTCTGCCTTCACACGTATTTCGCCGAACAGTATTCGTTTTTGTTCCATACAAACAACTCTATTATAGAGTGGAATGTGTACACGTGTATAAATTAATAAGTTATTACATTTGCTTCTAATCATCTTTGGCGCGTTTACAAATGCACCTTGTTATGGAACAACATCCACAACACAGCATGTTATAACGCTCCTTCGAAAACAAATGATTGGGCATCGCATGCATCACTAGTCTCGTATACATACATATATAAAACAAATTTTGCTTTACATTGTACCGACACAGATAGGTCTTATGGCGACGATGGGATAGGAAAGGCGTAGTAGTGGGAAAGAAGCGGCCGTGGCCGACGCACCGCATCCCCACTTATGGGAGTGGAAATTATTTCAAAATATTCAATGGGAAACCAATTTTTAAAAATTAAATCTTGGTTTTCCAGTACAGAATCGAATGCGTTTGATTTTATTATTGATGCAAATTTATTTTTAGATGGCGCTGCAATCAAAACCGATGGAAAAGTTCATTTATTTGTTTATCAATAACTAAATACCACTTTTGACGGTGAATAATGGTGCCCCAGGATATCAATTTTGAAAATATCGTTCACATTTACTTTTATTTTTCTGATATCATGTGTTTTCTCGAGACATCCCCATTTTTTTATGATTTTTAACCAATTTAATTTTTGTCGATTACAGCGCCATCTGTCAGCCAAAATGACTTTAATCATAGGTCAAATTGAGGTATTTTTTTCTGAGGAATCCAAATCTCCAATAAAAATGGGGGTTCCTATTTAAGATTTCCTTCTCCCCCCTCCCCCACCCCCAGGGGTGTGTGGATAGGGGGTGGAGTTTGGTATCAATGGATGCCCCCAGCCGAAACAAAACTTTTATTACCCTTTTTTTATCCGATGTGTAGTTTTCGAGACATTTGCTCCGATAGATTAAAATGGCTCACCCTGTATAACATAAGAATTTCGTCATTATTTTGCTGTACTTACTAACTACGAGACAGATACAAGGCGTTCAGCTCCTACTCACCTGCAAAAGAAGAAGAAATACCATTATTAACACAGTACTCTAACTTATGTTTCTTACAACATTAGACTGTTATAACATCATTAGCAGTCCGGACAAAATGGTGAAGATCAGGGTACGATCTGTCATTAGTGGAGAAATACATTTAACAATATGCCTCTAAGAACACTTGTAGTGTATCCGCCAACAGCCGGGCATCTCCCGACGTCGTACTGTCCGTTCCGTTTCGGTGTATGTCTGGATAAACTTGCCAAATACTCATGACCATGAGAGTCAAAGTAAAGAATCATGTTTTGAAAGAAGTGCCAGAATGTGCTTCCTTGGGGAATAATTTAACAAGAGACGGTCAAAGTAGAACATCAATTTCGAAGTAAGGAATAGATTTATGGCATGTGTTTGGGATGCTTATTTATTTATTTACTGTGAATTCTGTCTGCAGCAACAGGTACGGAAAATTTTGTAGAGACAGCGATTTGTTTTCCAGCACCTGTTCCAAGAAACCTGGCTGAGATATGTTTTGCATAATACCACACATAGAAATAAAATACACATAAAAAATTGACATATTGCTAATTGAACGAACTGTTGCCTATACAGAGTATATTACCTACGAAAATAAGTCATTTCATTGATGATCAATCTTCGTAGATCCAATTGAGAGAAATAACTCAATGATTCCACCTAATCGATACTGTTTATTTGCCTTTGGCAAACTAAAAACTGTACTACATGTTTCGTCTAGTGACTAGACTTCTTCAGCTACGTCTTGTTTAGGTGTAATATTTACGAGAAGTAAGGACATATTCATCTCTTATTAATCCTAAAAAGACATTCAAAAACCTTTAAAATAATTAACTTGGTTCAAAATAAAGGAATGTGTTATGGTTGAAGCAATAGCTGGGAGACTACTCCCCAGAAATGTAAAAGAAAAGTAACACTCTGGATGTTGAGGGATCGAGTTGCCAACCACCAGTTAACTTATAAATGCAGTTTAATGTCAAACAACCCTTAAGATTCTTCTATGATACGCCAATGAGGTTATAAATTCGTCAACACACACATAATACAACCATTTATTTTTTTCAAACAAGATCCAGTGTCATAAGAAGATAACAGCAACTCATCACATTCCCAGAATATCTCAGACTTACGCTATCATAAGGACTACTTAACTTTTAAAACTACATTGAATATGACATCAAAAACATTTTTAGCTATAGGCCATAAACCATAATTAGATAGTTTCACCCATCCCCCACCCCCTTTCCATAACACATTTCTTTAGTTTGAACTAAGTTAATCAATTTTAAGGTTTTTAAAATGTCTTTTTAGGTTTAAGAAGCGATGAATACGTCCTTACTTCTTGTGTAAATATTACACCTAAATAATACGTAGCTAGACGAAACATGTGCTACAGTTTTTAGTTTGCCAAAGGCAAATAAATAGTATCGATTAGGTGGAATCGCTGATTTATTTCTCTCAATTGTATGTCACACTGATACGGGCCATAGTTTGCAGTTCGTAGGTCCATGCCATGTTCACATTATTTCAGAGGAAACCTTCAAGCACAAAGACGCAGGAGTGCGAGGGGTTCTGTAACGTGTTGTTAAATCTACCAGCACGGGCCTCTCGCATTTAGCTCTCTTGCAGCCTATCGGGTAGAGATTCCGTAACCTTGAACATAGGAGGCGAATAACTCAAACAAAAAACGAACAATCAGGCTAAAACACTTTAACAACCGCGGTCTACAAGACTAATATCGAGCCAAATGGCCTACTGATATGGCTTGTGTTCTCCTCAGAAACACCCCTAACATCCTCGCGCGGATCATTGAATAATTCAGGATTGTTGATCCTTCAGAGCTTTTATTTACCCTTCTGGGCTTTGTACCCTTCGGGATTTTTTATTCGAGATTTTTCTTTGGATATATCTATACAAGCGATATGATTCGGGCGATTGTCCGTTGAGCTAACAAACAAGTTTTGGAAAAACGCCACAGCATTTCATGAGGAAAAACGGCTATGAGAGAGATATTCCACCTGATAGCGCCCCCCCCCCCCCCGGTTCCGCACTCGAAATCGAAAGATCGGCCTCCTAATCAGTTCATATGAACAATATTTCTTTATCTGTTGTATGAGTGTAAGTGAGGTTTGAGTCAAAACCATCAGGCGAATTTTCTCTTCCCGATTTCATTGAAAAAGGAACATCCAATACATGGCATTTCAAGACAGGGAGTACAAATTGTGCCTACAATCGCCAAGGTTTTTTTCAACAAAGTGTCTGCAGTGGTCTGGATAATGGTATCCCGGATATTGTTTATTTTTAGGAAGTTAAATCAATCACTACTGATCTGCATTTAGGGCAGTCGCCCAGGTGGCAGATTTCCTATCTGTTGTTTTCCCTGCCTTTTCTTAAATCATTGCAAAGAAATTGGAAATTTATTGAACATCTCCCTTGGTAAGTTATTCCAATCCCTTACTCCCCTTCCTGTAAACGAATATTTGCCCCAATTAGTTCTCTTGAATTCCATCTTTATCTTCATATTGTGATTTTTCCTACTTGTAAAGACAGCACTCAGACTTATTCATCTACTAATGTCATTCCACACCATTTCTCCGCTGACAGCTCGGAACATACCACTTAGTCGAGCAGGTCGTCTCCTTTCTCCCAAGTCTTCCCAGCCCAAACTTTGCAACATTTAGGTAAATTTACTCCTTTGTCGGAAATCACCCAGAACAAATCGAGCTGCTTTTCTCCGGATTTTTTCCGGTATTTGAATCAAGTAAGCCTGGCGAGGGTCTCATACACTGGAACCATCTAGTTGGGTCTTACCAGCGACTTATATGCCGTCCCCTTTACATCCTTACTACAACCCCTAAATACCCTCATAACCATGTGCAGAGATCTGTACCCTTTATTTACAATCATATTTATGTGATTTCACCATGAAATCTTTCCTTATATTAACACCTAGATACTTAGAATGATCCCCAAAAAGAACTTTAATAACTCCATCAACGTAGTAATTAAAACTGAGAGGACTACATGTGAAAGTCACAACCTGACTTTTAACCCCATTTTTCATCAACCATTGCCTACTACCCATCTTACAACATTATGAAGGTCATTCTGCAGTTGTCAGTTCAGTGTTACCTTAGGAATTGTCCCTTTAGTGCCAATCATAAGGCCAATGACTTCCCATTTTGTAATCTTATACTTCTTTATGATATCCTCAGTGCATGTTTCATATTATATCGCCTTTTTCTCCTTACACACTAATCGAATCTGCCATAGGCGTAATTCGCAGGTGGCAAGGGGTGGCAGTTGCCACGTCAATATTTTGAAGGAAACCAAATTTTAGTAATATTACAGGCCTAGAAACACATTTTTTCCAAATAAGTTTTTCGTTACTCTGTTTGATTTAGCTCAATGAAACAAAATGATCCTTGCAAAATTGTAGCTCTACCCCCGGTGCTTTGCCACCAGGAATTAACCTGGTACTCATTTTTGGTGTAGGCTGAGTGAACCTCAGGGCCACGTGCACCTCCGGAAGTGGAAATATCGTTTCTTAAATTTTACGACTTCCTGACGGGGATTAGAACCCACGTCCACCCGGGCGAACCGAGTACGCCTTTACCGCCTCCGTCAGGCAACCCTTATTCCTATATAATGTTGATATTAACAATATTGTTCAATTTTACCTTCCTCAATCTTTCTAATTAAAATGTCGCTATTCAGCAACTGTGAGACTTATCTTTCATGCTTACCGGCGTTTAAAAACGTACTACAGGAACATGATCGCCCATGAGAGGCTTTTTGCTATGGAAGTAGTACTGATGTTCCCACTTCAAAAGTAACTAATGACTGCAATTCAAATCGAAAGAGAAGACTACATTTTGTGTAAAAATACGATGTGATCAGATTATGTCAAATAAAGAAAAGGATTGGTCTTTGCCCATTTTGACTCCTTGATTTTTACTTTTACGGATAAAATCAGGGCCGGCCCCGCGGTGTAGGGGTAGGGTGCCTGCCTCTTACCCGGAGACCCCCGGGTTCGATTCCCGGCCAGGTCAGGGATTTTTACCTGGACCTGAGGGATGGTTCGAGGTGCACTCAGCCTACGTGATTAGAATTGAGGTAAGATAGCGACCCCGGTATAGAAAGCCAAGAATAACGGCTGTAGTGCTATGGGGTTTGGTTTGGTTTGGTTTGGATAAAAACAGGCCAAGTAACAAATACACTTGAATAAGGTCTACTTTTTAAAAATTCAGTATGAATATTCTTTACGTTACAGAGGTTTGGTTATCATTTTAAAGTGATTAACATAGAATATTCAAGGAAGAATAGAGAATATCAGCAAACATTTTTTGGTCGCAAATTGCTCTCAAACGGGAGGAGCCCCGATGATCACTGCCCTCCCAATCAAACAGATCGGAGGCTGCAGTGAGATCAATCACCACATCATGATGTGGGAATTGCTCTCGAACTCGTCTCATCTTCTGCAATGGGATGAATGAAGGCTCTTTCCAGGGAGAGATCCAACTGGGATGACATTTTAATTGCTTCTGTCCATTGTCGGCATGACATGCCTCTCTTATTACTGATCCAGGTGTTTCGTTGCTTCCAGTGAGAAAAAAATATTACTTTCTTACCCTCGGATGGTAAAATGCACCAACTTCGAAAGGAATCTTCACGGAGTACTTTTCGGATGAGCTTGGGAGGAGGTTTTTCAAGTTCAACCTGTTGCCTGCCGTTTACAAGGGCTCATCATCATATACTGAAGGCTAAGCCTTGTCTCCTCTAAAACCTGCAGTGCTTTTCACTTCCTTGTACTTTTTACATCCCATCAAGTGTGTCTTCCTTGGTCTTCCTCTTCCTTCCTGTCCTAATATTTTTCCTTCAAAGACGTTTACTAGGAAGTCATTATGTCTATGGATTCTCTCCATATCCTTTATCAGTCTCCGTTGTTCACTGATTTCTTTTAGACTGGACGAGTTGGTCGTGCGGTTAGAGGCACGCAGCTGTGTGCTTGCATCCGGGAGATAGTGGGTTCGAGCCCCACTGTCGGCAGCCCTGAAGATGCTTTTCCGTGGTTTCCCAGGTTCACACCGGGCAAATGCTGGGGCTGTACCTTAATTAAGGCCACGACCACTTCCTTCCAACTCCTAGACCTTTCCTATCCCATCGTCGCCATAAGACCTATCTGTTGTAACGGTTCAAATCCCGTTACAAGATAATATGTATATTATTATTATTATTATTATTATTATTATGTCCGTATTATTATTATTTTATCTATGAGATTACTATTATTTTGTTATAATTATTATTTATAATTGAGTGTATGCATATATACGTATATGTAGATTAACATTAAATACCTGTACAGTGAGAGTTTCGATGTATCAGATGTTGGATATCACGTTGTTATATTTTGCACTACTGGCGATTCTGCCAAGTCATCGCCACGTCATGGCTATGTCATCGTATTTAGTTAGCACTGAGCTCACCTTCTTTGAGAAACCCAGCGAGCCGGCGGCGGTTTCACAACTATATGTAATATTTGCCGCGTTGTGGGAGTATGTCATTGTTATTTCTGGAGATTACGTAGCTGTGTCAACCAACGTCTATAAAAGGTGGGTGCATATTGTAGCGTCAGTCATTATTTAAACGGAAGCAGTACAGTGAAGAAGTCAAAATGGATAACTGAACAGTCATTATTTAAACAGAAGCAGTACAGTGAAGAAGTCAAAATGGATAAGTGAACAGTCATTATTTAAACGGAAGCAGTACAGTGAAGAAGTCTACTAGATGAAGAGGCCTCAGTCGGTCAGTCAACGAGTGTGAACGAGAGATGGAGAAGACTCAGTGAGTCATTAATCATTGGTCATTGAGAGAGTGAGGCCAAAGTTGGTCCGTCACTTAGTGGAAGACACGGACGCAAGGGCTTACCATGGAGTCAGAGAGGGCAACCCTGGACCTGCCAAGAGGTAATACCATATTGACTTACAAAGAAGTCAGATGATATGGAGAAGAAGCAGTCACAAGGATGTATCACCAAGTTAGGCGTGACACATCTACAGTAAACACCAGATCAAAGGATTACGTCGTAATTACACTCAAAGTGTTGAAGGTACAGTCAAGTGAATCAGTGAGGGAAATATTTCGTATAAATTGTTAAATGTCCGGTCAAGAAGAATTCAAATTCATGCCTAGTTTCTTTCAGTTGCAATGTCATAATTTCATATTCTCATCTGTTTTATCCCAACAAGACTCACTATTTTTATATATTATTTAAAGAATATATATTGTTCTATCAAACGAATTCATAGTTTTATTTCAATGAAAGTAAAATATCTTAACCTCAAAATTAATGGGGAAACCGAACGCCAATCTCCTTTTCCCAGAACTTATATGGTATGTTGTCAAAAGTAAGCTTATTACCCCACACCCTAGAGATAGTCAAGAGTCTCATTGTATTATTGCTGCACTGAGTGGCACCTGGCGCCCTTCAAATAACGTATGTGTGAGTACAAGGTCCGACGAGTGTGTATTTTATTTAATGAATGTTAATTTTCATAATTTTCATGTTAAATGCAGATATTCAGATTTTACAAGTTAAATGCAGTTTTATATGTTTGTAAAATAAGTAAGAGAGTAAGGAAAGTCTCACTGTGTCGGTGCGACGTAAAGCCCCTAGCAAAAACAATATATAGAATATTCTCAAACGTTCTAGTGTGTATTACCATTCTGGAAGTTGCAGTGTGTTTCACAATTACGGATTACAATTTATATATACAGGTAAGGATAAATTACATAATATTAATCTACACGTATTTACATTAACGGAACTGATATCAATGTCTATGTACAACATATGTTCCATGACATAACCTCACACATAATACGATCATTCGACTACGTAAATAATCGTAATACTAAATGGATGCAACACTTCGCAGCTATACATACAAGAAATAATAATAATAATAATAATAATAATAATAATAATAATAATAATAATAATAATAATAATAATAATAATAATAATAATAATAATAATAATAATAACATTCGAGCTGTATATCTACATTAGTTACCCATAGGTGAGAGAATATTGTTTTCAAGTTATATCTGTTATCGCACTTGCGTCGAGACCTATCTGTGTCGGTGCGACGTAAAACAAATTGTAAAAAAGATTTCCTTTAGAACATCTCAATTTGTTATTTTTTCAGTCCGGCATGTCCTTGTCATCTTCCTCCAAATCCATATTTCAGTCGCTTCCAATGAATTTCTTTCCTTTTTTCCAATAGTCCAGCTCTCACAACCGTACACTCCAGACAAAGGATTTTACAAAAGTCTTTCTTGTTTTTAAACTTATATGGGTATTTGTTAACAGACTTCTTTTATTATGAAAGGCCTGTTTAACAAGAGCTATTCTTCTTTTGATTTCCTTAGTGTATCTCTGAATCGAATTGGTGAGAGGAGATCGATTCGGCTAAATTTGACGAGAAGAAGAGATAGAATGATAGGACACATCTTAAGACACCCAGGACTTGTTCAGTTGTTTTTTGAAGGAAGTGTAGGTGGTAAGAACGGTAGGGGTAGACCAAGGTACGAATATGACAAGCAGATTAGAGCAGATGTAGGATGCAATAGTTACGTAGAAATGAAAAGGTTAGCACAGGATAGGGTGGCATGGAAAGCTGCATCAAACCAGTCTACGGACTGATGACTCAAACACAACTGGTGTATCTATTGTTTTCAGTGATAATGTTTCCTAAGGGCTATTAGCCAAAATTGCTTCCGTGGTAAGCCAGAGCAGGTCGTTAATGTTAACATAAAACGCGATGTTAATTTTAGAAATCCTGCTTCCTTTTCTTTTCTATCTCAATTAAAATTTTAGTCTCTGTTGCTTGCATTAATACTTGTCTGTATTATAGACTGAGATAAATCTAGATGTGGCGGAGTTAACATGCGATACACAATGCTGGCCTTACTGCTAAGTCCTCAAGGCAGTGAAGTCATCATAACGGTGATGAGAACAGCATAATTCATTAGACAGGAAATAGCAATCTGCAGTCCTTGCGTGTGTGCAGCGCTCGGATGACGGTGACAAGAGGCACGGGCGTGAAAGTGCCGTATTACATCATACAACACCGACCTTGTTTAGGAACCAGAAGTTGTCCCCAACAATTAGCTGATCTGAGACACAAATTAACTGAAGAAATAGCTATCAGTGAAGGAGTTTACCAGGATTGTAGCCTCTTTCCAGCACTCCTTAATTTATATACAGACGAAGTAACTAGAAGATGGAGGGAAACTTTCCATCCTGGAATAAAACAACATGGTAATACAGTACCTACATAAAGCCCGTCTATAGTTAGGTCCACGGGAGTTGGCGCCGGACAGTTGAGCGGCGATAGCAGTAACTATGTAGTACGCTGCGTTGCCATGGTTACCTCCCTCTGCGGCATATCACCCTTATTTAATCAGCTATGTAGTTCAATAAACTTTGACCCGTTCCTAAGCTCGTGTTAATAATTCCAGCATTTAAGACAGAACACGTCATTGACGAAAAATATGAGATTTCATAATCACTAAAAGGACAATAACCTCAACGAATGCGCATGTCAAATAGAGAATAGAACTGTATAACTAGCCAATTACAAAAAACTAACAGAGAAAATAATATTCAGGAAACAAACACGTAAATAATTTTATAAACCAGCAACAACTAGCACAAGCCAACCCACGTGGCGATAGCTTCCTCTGTTGTCGCTGTCATAGCAACAGACCGTTTTTGAGCAGCGTTAGTCAACTTTTTCTCGCTGGTGGCGCTATACGTCAGACTCCAGCTGTAGGGACCTGAAGGTCAGCCTGTTCGAGTCCCGCTGATGGGAAGACCCAGACCAGGATTACTTGATACCAGCAGCAAGATTTGTTCTTGGCGATTTCCAACAAAAGAACACTGTTATAAAAATGTTGCAAACTTTGGGCTGGGAAGACTCGGGAGTAAGGAGACAAGCTGCTCATACGAAGATAAAGATGGGATTCAAAAGGAGAAATTGGGGCAGATATTAATTTATAGGACGAGGAATTAGAGATTGGAATAATGTATCAAAGGAAATGTTGGAGATACATGTCCAAGTTTTTTTGAAATCATTTAAGAAAAAACTATATAAACAATTGATACGGAATTTGCCACTTGAGCGACAGCCCTAAATGCAGATCATTGATTGATTGATCTTGTACGTTGAGAACAAGAGACGGAGATACGCATCCTAAAAGTCTACACTACAGAACATTTAAACAGTTCTTTTTGCCCGAGCCATATTTTCTATCATATAGACAGCTTGCATAAGGAAACTACTGTAGAAGAGAAAAAAGACGCGGGGAGCCACGGTGTTACGTATGACACTCGCTGAAAACTGAGCAACCAAGGTGTTATGTATGACACCCGCTGGCACTGTGTAAACAGTGAGTGCGCGTGCTACAGAACTCTCACGGAAGCAAGACGAGTGTGTGACATGTTCAACGGGCACACACAAGTGGAACATCACCGCCTGGTACAAAGAAGACAGTGGAGAGTAGAGGCATCGACGGGTACGATGCGCAAAGGTATCACCGAGATATCACTATAAAATTTGTCACAAATGGAACATAGCAATTGCTTTTACACATATCAAGTGAAAAATTCCTGGCACATTAAGAAATATTTCATTTTTGGAGTATATTATGTATGCGTACTTTACCACTTTACAAGTACATTTGGTGTTACGCTCACAGTGACACACGTATGTCTTTTGTCTCACACGTTGAACAATTTCGTGTGTAATGTCTTTGTTCGCTGAAGTTCTTCGATCACGACGAGTTGTGGACTTGTGCCCTAACTGATTCATTAAGTTATTTATTGGTCCAGGGATCATGCTACTTCGGCAATAGCTTAAGGTCTTGTAATTTAACAATAACCTGTTCATTTGCCTCATCGAAAAATGAATACTGTTCACCTCCATTTTGCTTTTTGAACTAGCCGCTCTACTCATAATGGACAAAGATAATGAGAATCCACAGACATAGCACTCGCATTCCTCGGTGCTAGCCCTGGACCTCAAGAAAAGAACAAAAGACGGCATCAGCAGCGAAATACGACATAAACCAGTCCTGTCTACAAGCCTTAAGTATGTTTTCATATTTCCCAAATAACGACGGTATTTCTTAATGTGCCAGGAATTTTTCACTTGATATGTGTAAAAGCAATTGTTATGTTCCATTTGTGACAAATTTTATAGTGATATCTCGGTGATACCTTTGCGCATCATACCCGGCATCGACTTATATCCATCAACATTTCTTTCAGCACAATGTTAACACGGTTTATTTAATAGAATAATGGAGAGGTAAGCCTAATGTGAGTTGGGAATAGATCATCAGCAACGAATATTACGTCGCACCGACACAGATAGGTCTTATAGCGACGGTGGGATAGGAAAGAGCTAGGAGTGAGAAGGAAGCAGCCGTGGCCTTAGTTAAGGTACAGCCCCAGCATTTGCCTGGTGTGAAAATGGGAAACCACGGAAAACCATCTTCAGGACTGCCGACAGTGGGGTTCGAACCCACTATCTCCCGGATGCAAGCTCACAGCTACGCGTCCCTCACCGCACGGCTAATAGCTCGGCAGGAACAAATATTAACTCCACGTCTCTCTTAGACGAGCGCATTAAGAAGCCCCACGTACATGGCATTTGAATATCTAGAAAACGAATTCGATAATGCGTATTTATGTAAGCTAACTTACATGATATTCTGAAGGTGAACTGGATCAAATACCGAGACAGAAGGGTTATGTACTTCTTCTTCTTCTTCTTAGCCTCTTCCTTAATTTATTAGGATCAATCATTTACGAGGATTTTGCCCAATTTTACGGCTGGAGCCCTTTCTGACACCAACCCTATGTAAAGGGATGTATCACTACTGTATGCCGTATGGTACAAGTAAAGAAATGTCACGCACACAACTATCGAAATTCGTTGAGGCCTGAAATGTAATTCCTGGACGTCGGTTTACTCCTTAGGAAAACACGATGGAAATCTTGATTTCTTTCTTAATCAGTTTACCCTCGATGGTTGGTTTTTCCTCGGACTCAGCGAGGGATCCCACCTCCACCACCTCAAGAGCAGTATCCTGGAGCTCGAGACGTTGGGTCGGGGTGATACAATTGGGGAGGAGGACCAGCACCTCGCCCAGGCGGCCTCACCTGATATGCCGAACAGGGGCCTTGTGTGGCGGTGGGAGGGGGGAATTTGGAAGGGATAGACAAGGAAGAGGGAAGGAAGCGGCCGTGGCTTTAGGTTAGGTAAAATTAAATGGCGTATGGCTTTTAGTGCCGGGGTGTCCGAGGACATGTTCGGCTCGCCAGGTGCAAGTCTTTCGACTTGACGCCTGTAGGCGACCTACGCGTCGTGATGAGAATGACATTATGATGAGGACGACACATGACACATACAACCAATTCTCGACCCTACCGGCATTCGAGCCCGGGACCCCTGTGACCAAAGGCCAGCACGCTAACCACGCCTTAAGTTAGGTACCATCGCGGCATTCACCTGAAGAAGTGGGAAACCACGGAAATTCGCTTCGAGGATGGCTGAGGTGGGGATCGAACCACCCTCTACTCAGTTGACCTCCCGAGGCTGAGTGGACCCCGTTCTAGCCCTCGTAACACTTTTCAGGGCAGGGAATCGAACTTGGGCCTCTGGGGTCGCAGCTAATCACACCTATCACTACATCACAGAGGCGGACACGATGTATATTACTGTTTAAACAATCTTCAGAAACTTTGCATACATTATATATTTTCTCCGCTACACAGCTTAGAGGACGAGAGAGGAAGTGCATATTCTTTGGATGTTGCCCTCTTAGTAGCCACTTACTACATGCACGGGATAAAGGTAATGCATCCTTTGACTCCATCCACAGGGGAGATAACTAGAAAGGTAAATGAGTGTATCCACGGAAGAATGGGAAGACTCATGAACTGTGAGAAAATATTATTATTATTATTATTATTATTATTATTATTATTATTATTATTATTATTATTATTAGCCAGCCCTGTGGTGTAGCTGTAGAGGTAGTGTGCCTGTCAGTTATTCCGTTATTCCAAGGCCATTGGTTCGTTCTCAGGTCAGTTCAAGGATTTTTATTCTGGACTGAGGAGCAGAACAGGTTTTTTTCAAGCTCTTAGTTACAGGTCCCCCTGTGGGTGGAGGCGGTAGAATAACACCCACCGTATCCCCTGCCTGTTGTAAGAGGCGAATAAAAGGACTTCCAAGGGCTCTTAACTTGAGAGCGTGGGTTGGTGACCACGGGGACCTTAGCTGAGTCCTGGCAATACTTCTATTTGTTCAGGCTCCTCACTTTCACCTATCCTATCCCACATTCCCTGGTCAATTAATGTCCTTTTCAGACCCCGACAATATTACGTATGGAGGCCTAGGGAGTCTTTAATTTTTACGCCCTTCGTGGCTCTTGTCTTTTTTGACCGATACCTTTATTTTTCGCAGTATCGGAAGCCTTCCATTTTTCTCTCTGATTAGTGTTCTATAGAGGATGGTGGCCTAGTTGTACTTCCTCTTAAAACAATAATCACTACCAACACTCTTAGTTACAAGAAGAAAGCGTACAGTGAGAAGATGACGCTAATCCCCAGCCCAAAAACATATCCATCTTAATTCATAACTTAATCTTTTAAAAAAAATACTAACATGTTATGTGATGTTTATGTAAGCGTTTCCTTCATTGAAAAAACCCACAGTTCTTCACGCAACCAACTCACTCTTGAAAACATCCTCGGGATATAAGCTACGAATTTTAGATAAATGACATATAATAAAATATGAGAATATATTCCTTATTTATTCCTAAATATTGCAATCCTTTTCTTAATCATCGTTATCCGGTCGATTAGATCACGGCCGACTGGATCTCTCGCTGCGCTAGCTAGAGCGACGCATCAAGTCGGCCGTGTTTAGACTAGCAGTTTGCCTTTTTCTACCACTACGAGCGCTAATGTGAGTGGATGCAGAGTTTCACTTAAGCCCTTATAACTACAATCGGTGTGCACATTGTTCACAAAATAAAGAAATGCCTGAGGGTAGTGAATCAAGGAACACATTACAGAAATAATTATGTAAATAATTAATGTAAATAAGTTAATTTGACTAATATTTTAGTAAAAAATGAAAATTAGCAAATAAACAAGCTAGTTTAGGCTGCTTTTCGGAGCGGCATTTAGGCCGAAAGTGATTTTCGATTTTTTTTTGCTATGGGCTTTACGTCGCACCAACACAGATAGGTCTTTTGGCGACGATGGGATAGGAAAGGCCTAGGAGTTGGAAGGAAGCGGCCGTGGCCTTAATTAAGGTACAGCCCCAGCATTTGCCTGGTGTGAAAAATGGGGAAACCACGGAAAACCATTTTCAGGGCTGCCGATAGTGGGATTCGAACCTACTATCTCCCGGATGCAAGCTCACAGCCGCGCGCCTCTACGCGCACGGCCAACTCGCCCGGTAATTTTATTTTTTAGTTCGATAGAGATATACAGGAATTACAATTTGCAACCTTTCCGGGTCCTTTAGCCCTTCAAATTTCGGCACAATAAATTGAGGAAAATGCTTAATTTTACGTTTTTCGTAGCACGGGGACTCCTACTTTGTCTGCTACGAAATATTTTCAACATGAACACTATCGTCTTATTGACGTGAAGTCCGATTATGCAGGAGAAGATCTTTTGTACTCACACTCACCGGTGTTCAGATATTGCCAACTTGTAAAAAAAACAGATCAGAAGAGAAAATAAGTTATTACCATCATTTGATGTTACTTTCTCCAAAGACCGTTGAGTCGTACTCTGGTTACGGAACAGTTATGCGGTCTCGTTTCTCTGTTAAGGTCGTTCGCTAGACTCGTGCGTTGTTCCGTCTTATCCATATTTCCTTCCATCGGTCGTTTGTGTAAAATCCATGTTCAACGGGACTCGTGGGTGACGGGAACGAAGCCTGTTTCTGTTGACTGAAGAATGTCATCGTGGATATCATCCTCGGCATGCAAGCAAATGTGGGCACCCTATTCCCTTTTTATTCACTACTGCCAACATGATTAGATACATATTAAAATCACTAAATATAACCAAAACAAACTAACCTCAGTCAATAAGCATCAATAATGGAGGTTCCCTTACCCAAGTAAATTATAAAAGTCAAGAAAAAATAAATCAAGATAGTCTTTAAATTTGTTATTACTCTCTGGACTCAAGTGAAACCACGCTCTAACAATACGCAAGTGAATATATTACATACGCATATGCCGTAAGTTGTGGTGTAGTAGTTAGTGTGATTACCTACCACCCCCGGAGGTCCGGGTTCGATTCCCGGCTCTGCCACGAAATTTGAAACGTGGTACGGGGGCTGGAACGGGATCCACTCAGCCTCCGGAAGTCAACTGAGTAGACGGGGGGTTGGATTCCCTCCTCAGCCATCCTCGAAGTGGTTTTCCGTGGTTTCCAACTTCTCTTCCAGGCAAATGACCGGATGGTACCTAACGGCCGCTTCCTTCCGTCTTCCTCGTCTATCTCTTCCAGTCTTCCCATCCCCCGACAAGGCCCCTGTTGAGCATAGCAGGTGAGGCGATCTGGGCGAGGAACTGGTCATCCTCCCCAGTTGTATCCCCAACCCAAAAGTCTTACGCTCCAGGGCACTGCCCTTGAGGCAGAAGAGGTGGGATCCCTCGCTGAGTCCGAGCGAAAAACCAACCCTGGAGGGTAAACAGATTAAGAAGAAAGAAGATATGCCGTAAGTCAAAAGGAACACACAAAGGCTAAGCCTGAAAACAGTAACACTACAAAGTCAAGTCAATATAAAGTTATGTTAGGTTGGTAACGAAATTTCCTTCCATTTTAACTGATTCTCATTATGTCAGAAACTCATCATAGAAAAAACCAAAACCAGACCAAACTCCATGGCACTACAGCCCTTGAAGGGCCTTGGCCTACCAAGCGACCGCTGCTCAGCTCGAAGGCCTGCAGATTGCGGGGTGTCGTATGGTCAGCACGATGAATCCTCTCGGCCGTTATTCTTGGCTTTCTAGACCAGGGCCGCTATCTCACCGTTAGATAGCTCCCCAATTCTAATCACGTAGGCTGAGTGGACCTCGAAGCAGCCCTCAGGTGCAGGTAAAAATCCCTGACCTGGCCGGGAATCGAACCCGGGGCCTCCGGGTAAGAAGCAGGCACGCTACACCTACATCACGGGGCCGGCACTCATCACAGAAACAAGATTAAAATAAATTCTTGTTCCCGATAATGCTTCAACTCTTGATATCACTGCGATATATGCCAGATATGTCTTCCTTTTTCAATTCCTCGTAGATATTCTGAAGAGAGATTTGTAGAAGAGATGACGTAGGTTCCTTTTTCGGAGGAGTGCTTGCAGATTGTCTTTGCCTCTTAGACATCTTAATTAAATTCTACACAGGAACTGGACGAAAAAAGACCGATATTAATAAACTTCTGCTTTCGTCATTTCACACCAACTACGTTATTACATGAATTATTCGAAGATGCCACAATTCTACTTACCTCGTATTATCAAAATTAATTTAGCTTACAATCCCACAGAAAAAGAAAATATGCTTTACTTATTCTCACAAACACAGCAGTAGTGACTCTTCACAAGACGGCAGTGACATTACGTATAATCTGGCATGTCACGAAAAAACCCACAGTTCTAGCCCTTCAGGCAAGCAACTCAATGTTGAAGACATCCCAGGGATATGAGCTACTAATTTAAGATAAATAAAATACAATAAAGTATGACAATATATTCTTTATTTATTCCTAAAAATGACAATCCTTTTCTTAATCATGGTTATCCGGTCGACTAGATTACCAGCTTGTCTCCTACCACTATGAGCGCAAATGTGAGTCAATGCATTGTTTCACTTATGCACCACTATGAGCGCTAATGTGAGTCAATGCATTGTTTCACTTATGCACCACTATGAGCGCTAATGTGAGTCAATGCATTGTTTCACTTAAGCACCACTACGAGCGCTAATGTGAGTCAATGCAGAGTTTCACTTATGCACCACTATGAGCGCAAATGTGAGTCAATGCAGAGTTTCACTTATGCACCACTATGAGCGCAAATGTGAGTCAATGCATTGTTTCACTTATGCACCACTATGAGCGCTAATGTGAGTCAATGCATTGTTTCACTTATGCACCACTATGAGCGCTAATGTGAGTCAATGCATTGTTTCACTTAAGCACCACTACGAGCGCTAATGTGAGTCAATGCAGAGTTTCACTTAAGCACCACTATGAGCGCTAATGTGAGTCAATGCATTGTTTCACTTATGCACCACTATGAGCGCTAATGTGAGTCAATGCATTGTTTCACTTATGCACCACTATGAGCGCTAATGTGAGTCAATGCAGAGTTTCACTTAAGCACCACTATGAGCGCTAATGTGAGTCAATGCATTGTTTCACTTATGCACCACTATGAGCGCTAATGTGAGTCAATGCATTGTTTCACTTATGCACCACTATGAGCGCTAATGTGAGTCAATGCATTGTTTCACTTATGCACCACTATGAGCGCTAATGTGAGTCAATGCACTGTTTCACTTATGCACCACTATGAGCGCTAATGTGAGTCAATGCATTGTTTCACTTATGCACCACTATGAGCGCTAATGTGAGTCAATGCATTGTTTCACTTATGCACCACTATGAGCGCTAATGTGAGTCAATGCACTGTTTCACTTATGCACCACTATGAGCGCTAATGTGAGTCAATGCACTGTTTCACTTATGCACCACTATGAGCGCTAATGTGAGTCAATGCATTGTTTCACTTATGCACCACTATGAGCGCTAATGTGAGTCAATGCATTGTTTCACTTATGCACCACTATGAGCGCTAATGTGAGTCAATGCACTGTTTCACTTATGCACCACTATGAGCGCAAATGTGAGTCAATGCATTGTTTCACTTATGCACCACTATGAGCGCTAACGTGAGTCAATGCATTGTTTCACTTATGCACCACTATGAGCGCTAATGTGAGTCAATGCATTGTTTCACTTATGCACCACTATGAGCGCTAATGTGAGTCAATGCATTGTTTCACTTATGCACCACTATGAGCGCTAACGTGAGTCAATGCATTGTTTCACTTATGCACCACTATGAGCGCTAATGTGAGTCAATGCATTGTTTCACTTATGCACCACTATGAGCGCTAATGTGAGTCAATGCATTGTTTCACTTATGCACCACTATGAGCGCTAACGTGAGTCAATGCATTGTTTCACTTAAGCCCTTATAACTACATTCCATGTGGGCATTTTTCAAACAATCGGAAAAGCCTGAGGGTATTGAACCAAGGAATACATTATAGAAAGAATTATGTAAATAAGTTAAGTTGGCTAGGATACGAATAAAAAAGAAGTTGGGAGTGCGTTCAGGGGCGCGCAGCTGTGAGCTTACATTCGGGAGATAGTGGGTTCGAACCCCACTGTCGACAGCCCTGAAGATGGTTTTCCGTGGTCTCCTACTTTCACACCAGGCAAATGCTGGGGCTGTACCTTAATTAGGGCCACGGACGCTTCGTTCCCACTCCTAGGCCTTTCCTATCCGACCGTCGCCATAAAATCTATCTGTGTCGGTGCGACGTAAAGCCAATTGTAAAAAAAACGAGTAAAGAAACAAGCGAGTTTAGGCTGTTTTCCCGGAAATGCATTTAGACCGAAAGAGCTCACAATTTGAAACCTTTCCGCGCCCTTTATCCCTTCAAGTTTCGGCATAATTGAGGAAAATGCTTTATTTTCCGTTTTTCCGTAGTGAGCTGCTTTGTTTTCAACATTAAAATATGACTACATAGTGCCAACATACGAGATGAATGATAACTGTAAGACGTCGTGTCGGCAAGTAGGGTCCCTAAACTGTACGGTTACCGACACTGAATCGAGCCCAACAGTTGGAAAATAACTATGAATCACTATCTTGAGTGTTAATAGGGAAGAAAGAGTGAGGTTGCTCCCCTAGTGTACTCGCTTATGTGGGGAGTGTTATACACAATGCATCGTTCTTTTCTTCATGGGGCCTCTAAATATTAGTTCCTAATTAGCGTCGACCTCTGAGATCTTTTGCTACCATGATTTTCCTTCATTCCCACCTAGATGTACCTGCTCCATTCAAAAAGCTGCAGGTTGTTCTTATTGGGTCTTCTTGGATTTTCTCTCTCTCTTCACCTGGTAGTCCTAGAGTGGAGAGTCCGTTTCTACCCAGCGCCTCACATTCGAAAAGTATGTGTTCAGCTGATTCCTCTGCTTCATTGCATTTGTTGCATATGTTGTCTCTTATTACTCCAGTTCTATGTAGGTGCTTTTTCAGATGGCAGTGTCCTGTCAACAGTCGTACTACCCATCTTACATTTTCTCTGCTAAATTTCAACAGTTCTTTAGTATGCTTCTTGTTTGGTCCTTTTATCAGTTCCTTTGCAAGCCTGCAACCTGGAGTATTATGCCGTGTTCTTACATATACGCTGCGGAAATGAAAAGCATGGCCTTTCAGGAATTTAAACCAGCGCAGTCTGTGAACATTCCGTCGCTAATATCCATAGCAACCGTGTCTCCCCACACTCTGCACATGTCGGATGGATCGGGTGGCCCTTCCTAGTGCTGTCCAGTAATGTGTTCAGGTATTAGCGCATAATATTCCACTTCCAAGTAATGAAATAGGAACCAAGTGTTGAGATCTGAAGGTGGACAATAGCTCATAACATGCTCTTCGTACTGCGACCTCAAGAATGTAGGTAGGCGTTGCTCATTGAAACTTGAGTTCTGAGCAGTGGCGGCGCGTGGATAAAACATCTGGGGGTTCACTGCTTTGGAAAATAACGTTGTGTTATTTGATGTTTACATACATGGCATTGCTTGACTAGCAACACAACTTTACTTTTTAAGGCATACGGCTGCAGCTGGAAGAAGTTACTAAAACAATGAAGAATGACAGAGAGAGAATATACAGTAAGTTGAACTTACTTTAAGCTGAACCAGTTTCCTCTGATTTTGAAGACGTTGCTTGCGTAGGAATAATTGCTTCAACAAAGTATTACGTAGACTACTGTGATTTATGTCTAGACATATTCGTCTTACGGCGACCATGGGCAGGAAAGGGCTAGGAGTAAGAAGGAAGCGTCCGTGGCCTTAATTAAGGTACAGCCCCAGCATTTGCCTGATGTGAAAATGGGGAACCACGGAAAACCATCTTCTGGGCTGCCGACAGTGGGGTTCGAACCCACTATCTCCCACTCTGCTGTTTTCATAAAACATGTATTACTAGTCAAAAGTTTCATTAATTACATAAACTTAGGCTACGCACGCCTATTGATGCTATACAAAGCGTAGTTACCAAAATATTCTGATTCATTGCAGTTAATTACATCAGGACCAGAAAATCGCGAAATTAAAATTCTTTCAAAACACACACGGCAAATTTTAATCCCGCGATTTCAGTCAATGCTTCGGTTAATTTCGGGACTAGTTGATGTAACTCGTGTCTATCGCTGGTCCAGTTATCAGCGATTCCTGGGCTATGTTCACCTTGCTCCTCATAACCCCTCGTCTTGCGCACCCTCCTTACGTCCCACAGTCCCGCGCCATCGTTCCTCAAATTGAACCTCTTTGTTGGTTACGGAGAACATAGCAACCGATGGCTGATGTCAAAATGATCGCTACGTGCGCGAATATACAGAATTAATTAAAGGAATAGGCTCTTGATAAACCATTTTACTAAGACTTATCTATTTCTACTGAACATAAAGAAGGCGCAGCCACTGGTTCTGACTATAGCATCTCTCTAAATCGTTCACGGAAATAGGTAAAGCGAAATATATCATGTAAAATACGTTTATTAGTTATAAAACGGTACAATGATAACCCGTAGCTTATAAAGATAACAGCAGAAATGCTGTCACAAAAGCACACATTTTCCGGGAGAATATAGGAATGGGCATTGAGATGGCCTCTAGTAGGCCTGGAGTAAAACGGAACGTCGAAACTGACGACCAAGCAGCCAGATGACGTCAAATTAAAATGCTTGTTCACTGAGTCGAACCCAACAGTTAAAAAACAACTATATAGACTATGTTCTCTGAGTGGACATGATTTATTTATTTATTTATTTATTTATTTATTTATTTATTTATTTATTTATTTATTTATTTATTTATTTATTTATTTATTTATTTATTTATTTATTTATTATAGCCTACCTGGTGGCCATGATCATTAAGGCGTTGAAGTATAAGCGGTCTGACACCGTGGTTAGCTGGTTCGAGTCCCGTTGTTCGAAAAAACTTCCACCATCAGAATGTTGGCCGGCAGGGTAGGGGAGGAGGTCGTATATAATTTCTAATCACTAGACTGCGTGCCAAAAGCCTGGATTGAATTCCAAACGTGTCCGCAGTGCTCACATGGAGTGAGGGCATATGACGCTGTTGATGGTGATTCGTCCGTCGGATGGAGACGTTAAGCCTTGAGCAGACTCCTTCGTGTTATTCGACAGGAGTAGGCTATGTGCCGGCACCGAGCTTCACCCTCTCCTTTTCTACTGTCATACATCACGTCATTAATTTCATCTCATGAACTCCCCTGATTAGGTTGATGTCAGGAAGGGCTCGGAGTCCCCATGTCTTTGTTGGTACCCGGACTGGTGAAGTGTGTTCGTCCAGCTGTAGAATGGAGGCAAGTAAAGAAGTGTGATTCGTTTTCTGGAGGCCGAGGGCGCTGGACTACGCGAAACTCATCGCCGCATGTCTGCTGCATGTCCATGACGAGTGTGCACGAGTGACATAGGGCGCCCATCGAGCCGTTACTGCTCATGTGATACGGCGGATTGATGGCCTTATCCGGGAAAACCAACGAATCACTGGGAAGAAAGACATTTGTGGACGTAAGTTTCATTCGGACGAGGAAGTGCAAGAGTGGGTGGATCCGTCAGCAACCTACCTCTTTCTGGAATTGATCGTCTCGTCTCCCAGTGATGTAAATGTAGCTTTTGGCAATTACTTTCGAAGAAAAGCATTCCATGGTCACGTTGTATCCGGTGTTCGGTTTTCATCTGACCGCCCCTTACAAATGAGAAACAAAAGTAGTACTGTGGTATTGGAATTATACGCATTTAATTACAACTACTCGTATCATCTTTATCTGAAATCTCTCCACTCATAAGACCTATTCATGTTTATAAAAACTTGTACAATTCCCTCCGCTACACAGAAAAGCATAGAATCATGGAAATGTGAGGTTACTAATACTAAAGAAGTATTAAAATTTACCTATGACAACAATGACATTGACAGTAAGGCACAAAAGTTGAAAACTAGAAAAGCAGCTGGAATTGATAAGGTTTCGGGGGATATACTAAAGAAAATGGATTGGGATATAGTACCATATCTGAAGTACTTGTTTGATTATTGTTTGTATGAAGGAGCTATACCAAATGAATAGAGAGTTGCTATAGTGGGCCCTCTGTATAAAGGAAAGCTTTGGGAAAGCATTCTTTCTAATTATATTAGACATGTTTGCGAAATTAATAACTGGTTTGATAGAAGGCAGTTCGGATTTAGAAGAGGTTATTCCACTGAAGCTCAACTTGTAGAATTCCAGAGATATCTAAGGCATTTGATAGGGTAGATCATGGAAGACTACTGGCAAAAATGAGTGCAATTGGACTTGACAATAGAGTGACTGAATGGGTGGCTATGTTTCTAGAAAATAGAACTCAGATAATTAGAGTAGGCGAAGCTTTATCTGTTCCTGTAATAATTAAGAGGGGAATTCCTCAAGGCAGTATTAGGGACCTTTATGTTTTTTTTGTATATATATCAGTGATGTGTGTAAAGAAGTTGAATCAGAGATAAGGCTTTTTGCAGATGATATTATTCTGTACAGAGTAATAAATAAGTTACAAGATAGTGAGCAACTGCAAAATGACCTCGGTAATGTTGTCAGATGAACGGTGGGCAATGGTATGATGATAAACGGGGTTAAAAGTCAGGTTGTGAGTTTCACAAATAGGAAAAGTCCTCTCAGTTTTAATTACTGCGTTGATGGTGTGAAATTTCCTTTTGGGGATCATTGTAAGTACCTAGGTCTTTATATAAGGAAAGATCTTCATTGGGGTTATCATATAAATATGATTGTAAATAAAGGGTACAGACCTCTGCACATGGTTATGAGGGTATTTAGGGTTGTAGTGAGGATGTAAAGGAGAGAGCATGTTTGTCTCTGGTGAGACCTCAACTAGAGTATGGTTCCAGTGTATGGGACCCTCACCAGGATTACTTGATTCAGGAACTGGAAAAAATAGAAAGAATGGTAGCTCGATTTGTTCTGGGTGATTTCTGACAAAAGACTAGCGTTACAAAAATGTGCAAAGTTTGTGCTGGGAAGACTAGGGAGTAAGGAGACGAGTTGCTCGATTAAGTGGTATGTTCCGAGCTGTCTGCAGAGAGATGTGTGGAATGACATTAGGAGACGAATAAGATTGAGTGGTATCTTTAAAAGTAGAAAAGATCACAATATGAAGAAAATTTTGGAATTCAATTGGGGCAAAGGTTCGTTTATAGGAAGGGGAGTTAGGGATTGGAATAACTTACCAATCGAGATGTTCACTAATTTTCCAATTTTTTGCAATCATTTAAGAAAAGGCTAGGAAAATAACAGATAGGAAATCTGCCACCTGGGCGACTGCACTAAATGCAGATCAGTATTGACTGATTGATTGATTGATTGGGGTTTAGGAGGCAAGAGAGCGAGTTGTATTATGTAACTACGAGCTTACGTTCTTACAGCAACGTACGGATTACGCTGCTGGCCTACTATACAAAGACGAACACTGGTTGCCATGGTTACAATAATGTCGGGAAATAAATTGATGACGTTAATTTCAGACAGACTCAAGCTGAAAAACACATCTATATATTAAAAAAATGATCAAAAGTAAAGTCAGTCAGTCCGGCCATTCTATCCGGTCGATTTTCTTTATTTTTTTAAAACTGAAAGGTATTCATGCACAGATTTGCCATCAGGTATTATAAATCACTTAACTTCCACCTCCCTCAAATTATTTGATTTTTAAATTCTTTGTCTTTGAAGCAATCATATCTTTAGTTCTAATTGAGGTACGGAGTGGTTTTTTTTGTTTTTTCTTTGTTTTTGCTAGTTGCTTTACGTCGCACCGACACAGATAGGTTTTATGGTGACGATGGGAGAAAAAAAGCCTAGGAGTTGGAAGGAAGCGGCCGTGGCCTTAATTCAGGTACAGCCCGAGCATTTGCTTGGTGTGAAAATGCGAAACTACGGGAAATCATCCTCAGGGCTGCCGATAGTGGGATTCGAACCCACTGTCTCCCGGATGCAAGCTCACAGCTGCGCGCCCTTAACCGCACGGCCAACTCGTCCGGTAGGTACGGAGTTCGTTTTGGCCTAAGAACACTCAGTGGATCAAGCTCTTTCATTTCAGCTCTTAACTATTCAAATTGGTTGATTCTGAAGAAAGTTATGAGTACACATTCAATGTGACATCTCATTTCTTCAAAAAAAATTCCCATTGTAGCAATCATATCTTTCGTTCTAATTGAGGTACGCAGTTCGCTTTGGTCTAAAACACTCAGTGGATCAATCGCTTTCTTTTGAGACAATAATTACTTAAATTAGTAGATTCTGAG
This sequence comes from Anabrus simplex, assembly GCF_040414725.1. NCBI lineage: Eukaryota > Metazoa > Arthropoda > Insecta > Orthoptera > Tettigoniidae > Anabrus > Anabrus simplex. The sequence goes on along the minus strand of NC_090265.1, from coordinate 27,599,129 downwards.
AAAAATTATGAGTACATTTGTCTCCATGACGAAGATCATTGGAGGACTTTTTAACAGTTCAGCTCGGTGTTGTTCCAAGGAACGTTTAATTCATTTTCTTTGTGTGATGTATTTTCAAGTGTTTTGTTGACATAATATTACATTCTATTACCAGAGCAGATCATGTGATTTATTTCATTAACTCGAAACTTTGGAAATACATGCGTGAGGATAGTAACGAACAACACCATACTTTGTACACTGCGGGCGGAGCCAGCGGGAAACTGCTTGTCCATATTAAAGATCCACACTTCTAGCCCTACAGCCAAGCAACTCAATGTTGAAAACATCCTGGGGATATGAACTACGAATTTTAGGTAAAAACTATGACAATATATTGTATATTTATTCCTAAAAAATACAATCCTTTCCTTAATCATCATTATCCGGTCGATTAGACACGGTCAACTTTATGCGTCACTCTAGCTAGGAGCGCAGCGAGGGATCCAGTCGGCCGTGAGAATTAGATTAGCATTTTGCCTTTTTCTACCACTACGAGCGCTAATGTGAGTCAATGCAGAGTTTCACTTAAGCCCTTATAATTACATTCGGTGTGGGCATTTAAAAAAATCAAAAAAGCACCTGAGGGTAATGAACCAAGGAAGAAACTACAGAATGAATTATGGAAATAAATTAATTTGGCTACGATCTGAATCAAATAGAAGACGAGTAATGAACAAGCGATTTTAGGCTGCTTTCCAGAACTGCATTTAGGTGGAAGTGATTTTCGACTTTTTATAGTTTGACAGAGCTATCCAAGAGTCAGAATTTGAAACCTTTCCGGGCCATTTCACCCTTCAACTTTCGGTACAATTGAGGAAATTACTTAATATTTCGTTTTTCATAGTTCAGGGGCCCTACTTTGTCTGCTAAGAAATGTATTCAGCATTAAAACCTTCCGGGACGACCCGGCCTACCTCGCTTTTAAATGTGCATTTTAGTCTCTTGACACAATAAATAAATAAATAAATAAATAAATAAATAAATAAATAAATAAATAAATAAATAAATTAATTAATTAATCAATCAACCAATCAATCAATCAATCTCCAATCAATCTCCACTGATCTGCATTTAGGGCAGTCACCCAGGTGGCAGGTTCCTATCTGTTGTTTACCTAGTCTTTTCTTAAATAATTACAAAAAAATTGGAAATTTATTGAATATCTTCCTTAGTAAGTTATTCCAATTCCTAACTCCTCTTCCTATAATCGAATATTTGCCGCAATTTGTCCTCTTGAATTCCAACTTTATCCTCATATTGTTATTTTTCCTACTTTTAAAAACATCACTCAAACTTATTCGTCTACTGATGTCACTCCACGCCATGTCTCCACTGACAGCTCGGAACATGCCACTTAGTCGAGCAGCTCATTTCCTTTCTCCCAAGTCGAAGCCCAAACTTTGCACCATTTACGTAAATTTACTCTTTTGTCGGAAATCACCCAGAACAAATCGAGCTGCTTTTCTTTGGATTTTTCCCTCCCATTTCTCGAATCAATTAATTCGGGTGAGGGTCCTATATACTGGAAACATACTCTAGTTGTGGTCTTAGCAGAGACTTATATGCCCTCTCCTTTACATCCTTCTTACAGCCCCTAAATCCCCTCATAACCATATACAGAAATCTGTCCCTTTTATTTACAATCCACCGAGCTCGATAGCTGCAGTCGCTTAAGTGCGGCCGGTATCCAGTATTTGGGAGATAGTAGGTTCGAACCCCACTGTCGGCAGCCCTGAATATGGTTTTCCGTGGTTTCCCATTTTTATACCAGGAAATACTGGGGCTGTACCTTAATTAATGCCACGACCGCTTCCCTCAACTCCTAGCCCTTCCCTGTCCCATCGTCGCCATAAGACCTATCTGTGTCGGTGCGACGTAAAGCAACTAGCAAAAAAATATTTACAATCCCGTTTATATGATTACCCCAATGAAGATCTTCCCTTATATGAACACCTAGATAATTACAGTGATCCCCATAATAAATTTTCACCCCATCAACGCAGTAATTATAACGAAAGTACTTTTCCTATTTGTTAAACTCCCAACCTGACTTTTAGCCCCGTTTATCATCATACCATTGCCTGCGGTCCATCTCACAACATTATCGAGGTCTTTTTGCAGTTGCTCACAATCTTGTAATTTATTTATTACTCCATACAGTATAACATCATCTGCGAAAAGCCTTATCTTTGATTCTACTTATTTACTCATATCATGTATATATATAAGAAAACATAAAGGTCCAATAATACTGCCTTGAGGAAGTCCCCTCTTAATGATTTGTAGATCATTTATGCTACATCCCCACATGTTTAGACTTTAAACGTTCTGTGGACAGAGCGACACAAGTTTTATCCATTATCTTACAGATCACAATAACAGGTTTTCAGTCCTAATTAGGGAACAAAAGACATCCTTTCTCTTCTCTCCAACCGGAAGTGCTACAAAGTTACACGGACGCTCCTTCATTTGTTTTCCTTTCACCTGGCGATGATCACATCAATTTCTCTTGTCCAGCCATCTCATGTGACAGTGCGAGCACAGCGGAATCCGGGCGAAGTAGTGCAGACCGTCTGAGGAAGCTGGGGGCAACAAATTTAAAGACAACATGAAGTACCTGGGTGTAAGGGGGAGAGGGGTGGATATCAACACTGAAAGAAATAGCTACATAATGGTAAGGTTTTGATGCTCTCTGAGCGAATTTCGACAGAGGTAAAGGTTGAGAGTCTGCCTACTTAACTGCGGTAATAACAGATTTCTGAGATGCTGATTCTATACTATACAATAACACTTTCACCAAAAGGAACAATAATTACACTTGTGTTACAATTAGACAGAAGTACCGCGGAGCATACATAGGTGTCAAATCTGGCACTGAGGTTAACCAGTTGGAGTTCCGTTGGTCAAAATATGTTTCACACTGGTAGGAGATGTGGAGGTATACAATACCTCTCCGCATTGCCCATTGTACATCACCACCTCTCCTCTTGTATTCCAGCTTTATTTTCATATTATGATTTTTCCTACCTTTAAAATCTCCACTCAAGCTTATTCTTCTACCGATGTCATTCCACTCACCACTGACAGGTCGATACATACCACATAGTCGAGCAGCTCGTCTCCTTACTCCCAAGTCTTCCCAGCCCAAACCGCGGTGCTTTCCTATGATTTTTTTTCCAGTTCTCGTATCAAATAGTCCTGGTGAGAGTCCCACACACTGGAGCCACACACTATCTGTGGTCTTATCAGAGACTTACACGCCCTCTCCTTTACATCCTTACTACAACCCCTAAATATGTGAACAGATATGTAACCTTTCTTAACAACCTCATTAATATGACTACCCCAATAAAGAACATTCCTTATATTAACACCTACGTACTTACAGTGTTCCCCATGAGGTACTATAACTCCATCAACACAATAATTAAAACTGAGACGACTTTCCCTCTTGGTGAAACTCACAACTTCTCTTTTCACCCCATTTACATTCGTACCATTGTGCGCTGTCCAAGTCATAACATTGTTTAAGTCACCCTGCAGTCGCTCACAATCATTTACTACTCTATACAGTGTAACATCATCCGAAAGTAGCCTCATCTGTGATTCGAGTTTGTTTACTCTCATCATTTAGGTACAAAAGAAATCATAAAGGTCCAATAACACTGCCCTGCGGGACACTCTCTTAATCATTACAGGATCAGATAACACTTCAGCTACTCTAATTCTCTTACCACTGTTTATTGCTTTGTTTTCCTTGCACATACGATATTATCATATAGCTCATCTTCATTCCTGAGAAACACACATAATAGTGTTCCCATAAGAAGACACGACCAAAGAAGTCACCTCAAAATCGTCGTTTCTTTCTTTCTTAATCTGTTTACTTTCCAGGGTTGGATTTTCCCTCGGACTCAGCGAGGGATCCCATCTCTACCGCCTCAAGGGTAGTGTCTTGGAGCGTGAGACTTTGGGTCGCGGGAATACAACTGGGAAAGAGGATGGTACCTGGCCCAGGCGGCCTCACCTGCTATGCTGAACAGGGGCATTGTATGGGATGGGAAAATTAGAAGGGATAGGCAAGCAAGAGGGACGGAAGCGGCCGTGCCCTTAAGTTAGGTACCATCCTGGCATTTGTCTTGAGAAGAAGTGGGAAACGACGGAAATCCACTTCGAGGATAGCTGTGGTAGGAATCGAACTCACTCTACTCAGTTGACCTCACAGGGCTGAGTAGGCCCCGTTCCAGCCCTCGTAGCACTTTTCAAATTTCGTGGCAGAGCCGGGAATCGAACCCGATCCTCTGGGACTAAAGCTAATCACAAAAACCACTACACTGCATTTACGATGGTTTACCTCTGACGTCCATATTTATTCGCAGGTGTATTAATTAATTACGTCGTACCGACAAACATAAGTTGAACAGTGATGATGGGATAGGAACGGGGTAGGAGTGGGAAAGAAGCAGCCGTGGCCTTAATTAACGGGTTCGAACCCACTGTCTTCCGAATGTAAGCTGATAGCTACGTGCCACCTGCTCGGTTGTGTTAATTAATAGGCCCGCGAATCGAATTATACTGGTTACGTAGCTTTATATTACTCTGTGTTTCAATGGCATTGGATAGAGATTCTTGAATACTTGAACCAACTCGCAGATTAATACCGTGAAAGCAGTTGACCTGATTCGACTTGGCAACGCAGCTCAGCCGATATACCATCGCACCGTATCTACGACGCTCATTCCTACGAAATTCGCATCATGGTACGAGAAAGGAAAGGATAATATTTTTCCACTTCATAAAACACTGGTGACTCAATGAGCTGCAGAACAGGTTTTCTCCGAGATATCCGGTTTCATTCCACTATAACACTTCACAATGACTTATTAGTCGTCGCTCGGGAGATGTGTGTCAAACCCCGGCGCGGCTCCGAACCAGCTCCAAACCGTGCGACCTTGAGAGAGTCACACATCGGGTTGTGATAAAACGTGGTACAATATAGTGATGGCATAATCGAATATTATTAATATACGAATAACCTCCATTCGATTATAAATAATCGAATAAATAATCGATAAAACAATCCAATGAGTTTCAAATACTATTCAGTTGTAGTGATTGCATAATCGAATATTTTAATATTTATTTTATTTAAATAATCGATAAAATAATCGAATGAGTTTCAAATACCATTCAGTTGTAGTGATGGCATAATCGAATATTTTAATATAGGAATAACCTCCATCGATTATAAATAATCGAATAAATAATCGATAAAACAATCGAATGAGTTTCAAATACTATTCAGTTGTAGTGATTGCGTAATCGAATATTTTAATATTTATTTATTTATTTATTTATTTAAATAATCGATAAAATTATCGAATGAGTTTCAAATACCATTCAGTTGTAGTGATCGCATGATCGAATATTTTAATATAGGAATAACCTCCATTCGATTATAAATAATCGAATAAATAATCGATAAAACAATCGAATGAGTTTCAAATACTATTCAGTTGTAGTGATTGCATAATCGAATATTTTAATATTTATTTATTTATTTATTTATTTATTTATTTATTTATTTATTTATTTATTTATTTATTTATTTATTTAAATAATCGATAAAATAATCGAATGAGTTTCAAATACCATTCAGTTGTAGTGATGGCATAATCGAATATTTTAATATAGGAATAACCTCCATTCGATTATAAATAATGGATAAAACAATCGAATGAGTTTCAAATACTATTACCGGGCGAGTTGGCCGTGTGCGTAGAGGCTCGCGGCTGTGAGCTTGCATCCGGGAGATAGTAGGTTCGAATCCCACTATCGGCAGCCCTGAAAATGGTTTTCCGTGGTTTCCCATTTTCACACCAGGCAAATGCTGGGGCTGTACCTTAATTAAGGCCACGGCCGCTTCCTTCCAATCCTAGGCCTTTCCTATCCCATCGTCGCCATAAGACCTATCTGTGTCGGCGCGACGTAAAGCCCCTAGCAAATACTATTCAGTTGTAGTGATTGCATAATCGAATATTTTAATATTTATTTATTTATTTAAATAATCGATAAAATAATCGAATGAGTTTCAAATACCATTCAGTTGTAGTGATTGCATAATCCGATATTTTAATATTTATTTATTTATTTAAATAATCGAATAAATAATCGAACGAGTTTCGAGTTGTATCGCATAGAATATTGGGATGCGTCTTAATTACATCATTCTTTATTCGATTGTCCCATTACTAGTACAATACGAGATGTCCGACTCCTCGGATGAATGGTCACCGTTGAGGCTATCGGTTGAGAGGGCCCGGGGTTCCATTCCCGGCCGGGTCGGGGATTTCTAATCGTGTTTCGTACTGACAAAAGCACAAACATCCATATGTGAGACTCTTCGCACCCGCGACCCCACAGGTAGGAAAAGCGGTAGAAGAAGAAGAGGTGAAGAACAGGAGCATTCGTTTGCCTATGACCGAGATTGGCACTCGCCCCGTCGCCAGCGCTGCGAGGTGTGAATCTAAACGCCTATACTCAGCTGACCTCCCGAGGCTGATTAGACCCCGTTCCCATCCTCATACTACTTTTCAAAAAATCGTGGCAGAGCTAGGAATCGAACTCGGGCCTCCGGGAGTAGCAGCTAGTCACACTAACCAGTGCACCACCGAGGCAGACCCGTAAATGCATGCCATGTAATTTCATTTCGCCTCATCCTCGACCCCACATCAGGAAACAGAACTAAAGGGTACTGAGTTCACTTTAAACATATCCGTAATACCGGGCCATACTCCAGTTCCTTAGACCTTAAAGTAGAAATGACGCAAGAGGTGCGTGCAGCCTGCTAGGCCTCGCTCTACATCACGCGATACTCCTTGTTACACTGCGCTTCCGAAACACCAACCTGGGGAGTGAAATGTAATCATGGACGATTCCCACAGCAGTTCGATCGAATACGGGTTGTTCGTTTACCAACTTGCTCGTATTGCAACGACGACGAAGACCGCATAAACCACATTTTATTTAGTTCTAACCACCATTTTGTGCAGTCAACGGGCCTTACATCATCTGATCTACAATTAGGGCAGTCGCCCAGGTGGCAGATTCCCTATATGTTGTTTTCCTAGTCTTGTAAATAATTTGGAAATTTATTGAATATCTTCCTTGGCAAATTATTCCAATCCCTAACTCCCCTTCCTATAAACTAATATTTGCCCCAATTTGTTTCCTCGAATTCCGACTTTTTCTTCATATTGTGATCCTTCCTACTTTTTAAAACACCACTCAAATTTATTCGTCTACTAATGTAATTCCACGCCATCTCGCCAATGACAGCTCGGAACATCGTCTCCTTTCTCCCAAGTCTTCCCAGCACAAACTTTTCAACATTTTCGTAACGCTACTCTTTTGTCGGAAATCACTCCGAACAAATCCAGCTGCTTTTCTTTGGACTTCTTCCAGTTCTCGAATCAAGTAATCCTGGTGAGGATCCCATATACTGGAACCATACTCTAGTTAGGGTCTTACCAGAGACTTCTATGCCATCTCCTTTACATCCTTACTACAACCCCTAAATACTCTCATAACCAAGTGCAGAAATCTGTACCCTTTATTTACAATCACATTTATGTGATTACCCCAATGAAGATTTTGCCTTATATTAAAACCTAGGTACTTAAAGTGATGCCCATAACGAACTTTCACCCCATCCACGCAGTAATTAAAACTGAGAGGACTTTTCCTATTTGTGAAACTCACAACCTGACTTTTAACCCCGTTTATCATCTTACCATGACCTGCTGTCCATCTCACAACATTGTCGAGGTCATTTTGCAGTTTCTAAGAATCTTGTAACTTATTTATTACTCTATAGAGAATAACATCATCCGCAAAAAGCCTTATCTCTGATTCTACTTCTTTACTTATATCATTTATATATATACAGTAAGAAAATATGAAGATCCAACAACACTGCCTTGAGAAATTCCCCTCTTAATTGTTACAGGATCAGATAGAGTTTCACCTACTCTAACACTCTGAAGTCTATTTTCTAGAAATATAGCCACCCATTCAGCCAGTTGTTTGTTTAGTCCAATTGCGCTCCTTTTTGCCAGTAGTCTCCCATGATTTTACCCTATCAGATGCCATAGATAGGTTAATCAGGACACAGTCCATTTGACTTCCCGAATCTAGGATATCTGCTATATGTTGCAGATACCCATCTCCCTGGAGCACGCGCTATAGACAACCATATCACATCTAATAAACGGACTCGGCTACGCTAACTGCAAACTCTTCTATAAATATCCGATTAATTTGACTAATAACGCAGTGATAGGTTTATCATATTTTGTTTCTCTGGTTTTCTTTTCATGTATGGACACACACAAATTAACTATGTATGTGTTTAATTTTGTTTTGTTCAATGGCGCCGACTTTGGGGAGGAAGGCAAGACGTTTTCTGCCCCCTCCTCCAAAATGATCTTGGGGGAAGTGCCCCCTTTTGGCACACCTCCTCCCCACCAAAAAATTATTCTCCTAGATAAGCCTCTTTACACTGAAAGGTGGAGTTCGGCATATACACAAGGAGGCTGCTAATGCGTTAGATGTGGGGAAGGTGTCAGATGAGTTTATATCAAGAAAAGAGATCAGAAAGCGGACATCCCTTCAGAGAACTATATTTCCTAATGGAGACTGTTAAGGCAGTACACCTGATGGTAGAGCTTTTCACATTTCATATCATGAAATTAACAATACACAGTAATAGATATTTGTGAAGCACATTCTACCTTTTCTGTTTACTTGCGCTTATTTTTGATAACCCCGTACATAAAACATTCCATCAAAATATGTATTTGTTAATCAAGTTCTATTTTCTTTTTGTTTTGTTTTGATTTACGAATATTATTGAAACTGCGTACGTAAGATTCATTTAGAAAATGTACTTGAGAAACAAGTTATATTATTGTTCTGTTTGTGACTGTTGTTAGGAATGTTTGCTGTTCATCATTCCACACGCCCTTATTGATATTAATCATTCGCCCCCCGATAACGACCGGGGGTTACAGTAAACAACCAGTGTACAAAAGCGCGTGTTGGCTGAATGACACGTTCCCACTACGCGTAAATAAAATACTGAACTTACTCTTCGTCCGTGATTAGGTGCCACCTCTGGAGGCCTGGGTTCGATTCCTGGCTCTGCCATGAAATTCAAAAAGTGGCACGAGGACTGGAACAGGGTCTACTCACCCTCGGGAGGTCAAATGAGTAGAAGGGGTTCCATTCCCACCTCACCCATTAACGAAGTGATTTTCCGTGGTTGCCCACTTCTCCTCCAGGCAAATGCCGAGATGGTACCTAAATTAAACTCACGGCCACTTCCTTCCCTCTTCCTTACCCATTCGTTCCAATCTTTCCATTTCCCCACAAGGACCCTGTTCAGCATAGCAGGTGAGGCCACCTGGACGAGGTAGGGCCTACTGGTCCTCCTCGCCAGTTTCATCCCCGACCTAAAGTCTCACGCTCCAGGACACTGCCCTTGAGGCGGTAGAGGCGCTGAGTCCGCGGGAAAAACCAACCCTGGAGGGTAAACAGATTAAGAAAGAAAGAAAGAAAGAAAGAAAGAAAGAAAGAAAGAAAGAAAGAAAGAAAGAAAGAGAGTCCTACGATATATAATTAAATATTTACAAGTAAGGTTGTGGATCGATATTCAGTGTGAAGCTCGAAAATGTGCACTGCTGATTGTCGCTGGTGGTGACTGCTGTTTCAAGACACCAGACACTATGGTCGTTCTCAAGGAGAAGAGAAGGAGACTTGTCTCGATTCCCTTTTACAGCTCGTTACAGCGCTATTATTTCACACAACCAGATCTGCGTTACGTCAGCTACAAATAAAAGGAGCAGACTTGTTGATGTGGGTGTTGGAGGCTCCTACTCGACAGAGCTTGCATTGTCGTACCGGTACAGACTTTCCCTTATTTCATGGCGCAACTCTCTGATTAACTCCAGAGAGGTCGTCTTCAATCTCCTATCCTCTTATGTGTAACTACAACGTCCAATTCCTCTGTTAAACCTTACTTATTCTTTATTAATACCCTTGTCTCGAAACTAATCTTCTTAGCTAAGGCCAAAGGTCTAACGACGGACCTATGCCACTTTCCTTTTGATCTTGTTCCTTTCTGTTTATTGAACTGGCAGGTAAACAAGCGCAGAACTGTCTTTCATCCAATGTTGTTAAACTATGATATCTCTTTTGTTGTTACCGAGTAAGTCGCCGTAACACCTTTCTGTGTCGGTGGAACGTAAAGCAAATTGAAAAAAAAAAAAAAAAAAAAAAAAAAAAAAAAAAAAAAAAAAAAAAAAAAACCTGTTTTGTCGTTGTCGTCGTCTCGTTGAGAATTAAGCCATTCTTCTTCGGTGACGACTCAGTTTATACCGGGTGCCCCAAAAGTCGCTTGACCGACAAACTGAATAATAATAATAATAGTAATAATAATAATAATAATAATAATAATAATAATAATAATAATAATAATAATAATCCCTCGCTGAGACCGCGGAATACCAACATTGGAGGGTAAACAGATTAAGAAAGAAAGAAAGAAAGAAAGAAAGAAAGAAAGAAAGAAATGGTGTTGATATTGAACCGAACAAGAGTAGGATCAGAAAAATGGAATTAGCTTACAAACTCACACAAAACGTAGGCTATACAACAAAAAATCATTGCCGATAAGAACAAAATTAAGACACTACAATGCAGTAATAACGCCAAAAGCGCTGTATGCATCGCAATGTCTAACCCATAATACAAAAACAGAGGGTGAGGAGATGAAGAAGATAGAAAGGAAAATTTTACGTAAGATATCAGATCCTAGGAAGACAGGTGACATCTGGAAGAAAAGAACTGTACAAACATATTAACGAACTGACTAATGAAATGAGAAAGAGACGACTGAAATTTGTTGGACACATTCACCGGATGAGTAAGGACAGGTTGGCAAAGAGGATATTGGAGTACATTAGGAAATGCAAGAGCACCACAACCTGGACGAAAGAAGTTATCAAAGATCTTAGTGAAATAGGTCTAAAAACCGAAAGCATGTTGGACAGAAACAAATTCCGCAAAGTAGTTGACAGACACAGGGAATTTCAGAAACCAGAGAAGCAATAACGAACTTTGACAGACCGACAGAGGGAGGTTAGAAGTCCCTACATTTGTGTAAATTTTTGAATGAGGTAATATCGAGAACGTGCAAAGTGAAAGCAAAACCCAGTCTAAAATACAGAAGTACATGCAGTTTATAAAACCCAATCTTCTATTAAATGATTTTGGCATTGTTATACACACACTTTAAACAATTCAAATTAAACTATTGCTAGTAGACAATATTTAGGTGTAACAAGCAATGAAACTAAATTCGTTGAAGAATAGTGCGAGAAGTTCCAAGGAAAACCCCCTCACAAAAGCTGCACTCTGTTTATGATCATCTGGAGGTACGGAGGCAAAACCTTATTTTTAATTTTTTACGGTCATTGTCTCAATATTTTTGTTAATGCACGATAATTACGAATTGTTGGGTACATGATGGAATAAATCAGTCGTTATGCATTGACCACTTTGAGCCTACTACTTGTAAAATTACCCAGACCTAACTTACGGTGTTAATGATCTCACTCGTTTTATTAATACAATTTGGGAATATTTCTTGATTATAAGGTACAGTCGTATCATGTGCTTGCATTGCGCGGGTCGGACGAAGGAAACAGTTCGCCTCTTTGCGTGACGTCATCCGAGCTACAGTACGGCCTGGCAGATGGCAGCTAGCCATAAGATATGGTTGCTATGGTTACACTTCCGTCACACATTTTGTCGCGTCACTTTAAAAATGTTCGAATGACTCCCAATCATTATATACCGATTATAACGGCTCGGAAGGGACCACCAATTATGGGTCGTTATGGGCGATTGTCGTTCAATTAGAAGAATTTGGCTACAATTCATTAAATGCTCCCCGAGAATTATATCAACAACTGTTTCTACACAAAATTATAAATGACGTTATAGACAGTGGTGATCTACTAGCCAGAATACATTTTAACGTAAGCAAATCCAACTTGTGTAGCCGGACGCACTTTTAAAATCCCTTATCCAACATATTAATTCAAAAAATTTCGCCATTAGTAAGGATGTGTAGTACGTTTAATGACTTACACAAAAACCACGACATATGTCTCTCAAGGTCCCTAAGAGACTTCAAAAAATGTCTATTGATTATCTTTAGTGAGTGTACTTAAACTACCTTCACAAATAACATCTCATAAAAAGAAAATAGAATTCATTACACTATCTCTTTGTCAATAATTCAAATGGAATTCAGTTGTCTATAAATTTCGGGATATTATTTTTACACTGTTAATAATGCACCTGACCTGTTCGCATATGTGTGTGCCTGCACATAAACATTTAGTTCTTCCTACTTATGTAATAAGGAGCCAGTAATAGCACCACTATCTAATCCTGTCCGGCTCCATGGCTAAATGGTTAGCGTGCTGGCCTTTGGTCACAGGAGCCCCGGGTTCGATTCCCGGTAGGGTCGGGAATTTGAACCATAACTGGTTAATTTCGTTGACACGGGGGCTGGGTTCATGTGTCGTATTCATCATCATTTCATCCTCATCACGACGCGCAGGTCGCCTACGGGTGTCAAATCCCTGCATCTGGCGAGCCGAACATGTCCTCGGACACTCCCAGCACTAAAAGCCATACGCCATTTAATTTATCTAATCCTAATCTGTATAATTATGACAACTTTTAAACCTATTGTTGTTTTTGTAATTTTTCTTCTAAATTTGTTTATTATTATTATTATTATTATTATTATTATTATTATTATTATTATTATTATTATTATTATTGTGCTTTTACGGCCGCGTTGGACCACTGTAGTTAATTTCTGTCCGGTCTTCTATGATGTTTTACGTTTTTTCTTTTCTGATCTTCCAGTATTTCTTCATTCTGTCTGATCTTCGTTGTCGTTCTTCTTCTGAAAATACCCTTTTAGTTGTTTCTCTTTTATCACATTTTGGTAGGAATCTAACTTTACTATTCTTCAATTTATTTACTTTGTTTGATTTATTCTTTAAATCCTCCAGTGTTATGTCTAATTATTTCGTGTCTTCTTTCATTTCCTTTATCCAGACAGGTTGTTGCTTTTGTTTCCAAAGCTTTTCCAAAATTCTGCGTGTTAACCTGTCTTGAGGTGTTCTCAACAGATGACCAAAGAATGATATTCTCTTCCTTCTCATCAAATCCGTTGTCTGTTAGGTCATCAGCCCAGAGGCTGGTTGGATCCTCAAATAGCACCACCAAAGGTTATGCGGTTATAAGGAAACCCCAAAAACCAATGGCAGCACCAAAATGAGGCGTACTAGGCAAGATGAGGAGTGAGGTAGTTTGCCACTGCTTTCCTCACTGGGTCAGAAAGTACTATTGCAGCATGACTGACCCTATGAGCAGCACCTTTCATAACACTCAGATGCACTAGTCATGTGCTGAATGTCATTACTCAGCACTACCCATATTGTCACAGCCATGGATGTTGACTGGGACTTCGGTGGAAGCTACACTTTACTCTGGCCCGTGCCAAGAGATGGATGCAAAAGTACTGTATCCATCAAGAAATGACAGCAGGCTATCAAATCCGTTATAGGTTCTATTTCCTGATATACTGCTGAATTTGGAATGATGCGCCATTCACCTACTTTTTGGTACTTCTTATTAATGCATGTTCTTACTATTCTTGTTTGTATTTTTAAAATTTTGTCTATGTTATTTTTTGGTTTAGTTTAAATAATGTTTCACTTCCTTACGTTATTTCAGGCTGGACTAATTTTGTATTTATTGACAAACGTATTTCTTGTTGTATGTATTTCTGGTTACCTTTTGCGCTCTGGATAATTTATTCATTCTCTCTGTCCAAGAATTTTTTCATTTAAATTGTGTTATAGTTTCTCCAAGATATTTAAACTGTTTTACAATTTCTATTTCTTTCCCACATGCCAGAACACTGCTTGTTAAAAGGGGATCTATTGCCATTATTTTAGTTTTTCAAATTAAATTGTTAATCCTATTTTTCCAGCAATAGTTTGGAGATTTGTGATTTGATTCCGAGCTTCATTAAGGTTATTAGCTAGTAGATCATCTGCAAATCCTAAGCAATTTAGGCTAATTTCATCTTTAGTGTATCCAATTTTGATATTTGTTTATTATAAATGTTTTTAATATGTTGTTAATTTTTCGTGATCCTTTTCTGTTTGTACTTTGTGATGTCTGTTGTCATTGGAGTCCAACTCTGTTACAGACATATGTCAAATAAATAAATAAATAAATAAATAAATAAATAAATAAATAAATAAATAAATAAATAAATAAATAAATAAATAAACCGGATTTTTTTTATGATATCGTAGAATCCGGATTATTAGGTGCTGATAGGTTTGAATGCAAACTTACTTAAGCCAGTAACAAGTGTACCCTACACTGTACAACGGTTATGCTATGAGATTCGCATACATATTAGGGGTACAGCCTATAGAACTCCTTGAATTTATGCTACTCTTCCTACATTATGGTACAACGGGTTTGCGTGACACATCCTACAAACCAAATTACTTTGCAATCTAACCTATTATCACCTACAAATCCGAGGTATACTAATATGTCACATCTGTAATTCTTACGCTGCACACTTACATGGTTAATTAAGAGAATAAATTTAAAACGTCAAAAAAGTTAAATGAAATAAGCACTGCATTTGCGACACAGTGAGACTGAGGGGAATGGTTACACAGTACGTACAGAAACAGTGTAAACTGATCAATAATGTCGCACACGGTCTTGGCTAATAAAAGGATATTCCTCCTGTCCTTCCAAATTGTAGAATTCGTTGAGCGTAATCCTCCCAATTCCTTCACGACGCTGACATTTATTTCCCCATTTTCTAATTGCCATATTATTTATGACATTTCTTCACTTTCCCACCCTTTAGCGTCTTCTTCGCAGCGAATCTTGCCTTGACTATTGAACAGCTTTCCAGTCTTCGAACACACGATATCACTATCAATATTACACTGATGTTTATTTTTGTCTAAACATTTACGAATTTGACTTTTGGAAACTTCTCTTAATGAAACCCTGCTTTGTGGCTTCCTTCTTAACAAACTGACTTTTTAAACGAAAGACAGATTTGAAATCTAAATCCACTGAAAACAAGAGTTTGAAAATAAACGTTACATTGTTGCCAGCAATCCCCAAACGCATAACAAACGAACATCAGCATTAGACGTTATACATAAATACGCCGTTTTGTACAATACGTCACAATAAGCTATGTCGTACTATGCGATTTTTTAATAAACAGTATTTGTATGCGATTTAGACGGGACTGTTAGATTTCGCCGTTATATCGAATGAGTTACATCATTAAGAGTCCGGCTCCATGGCTAAATGGTTAGCGTGCTGGCCTTTGGTCACAGAGGTCCCGGGTTCGATTCCCGTCAGGGTCGGGAATTTCAACCATAATTGGTTAATTTCGCTGACATGGGGGCTGGGTGTATGTGCCATCATTTCATCCTCATCACGACGCGCAGGTCGCCTACGGGAGTCGAAGCAAAAGATGGGCACCTTGCGAGCTGAATATGTCCTCGGACACTGCCGGCACTAAAAGCCATACGCCATTTCATTTTCATTTCACGTCGTTAAAAGCGAACGGTTTCGACTGTATTTATGTAAAAACATTATTTTTCAAAATTCCCCACACTGCAAACTCAAATGGTGTTAGATCACATGACCTTGTGGATCCAGTCACCACTATTACTGTTAGTCTTCCACAGACGTTGTAAAGGCAGGCACAGGCGAATCATCCGGTGATACGATACGAGGCAACACGAGAATATTTCTCCAACATATCATCCATGCTTAACCATATCCGAGAACCAGTATCAAATCTATGCAACGGGAAGAAAAGAGCTGAATTGGCGTCAGCTTTCAATTAGCAATCACTACACCTAACTTGAAGGTAGCAGCGGCCTCGTACATCTACCTTTAATATGCTAAACAAGGAAAGAAATCACCATACTTGTCGATATCACAGTAGGGAAGTACAAACACGGATCCATCTGTTGAGAGGCACATATTTTCAGTCAGTCTGTGGAATGTACACAATTTCACAAGGATGCATCCCATGCGTCCTGCTTGTATTTTTATTTAGTAAAATGTTGTATGTTTTGGAGGTTCGATGTCGCGTCCCTCTTCTAGCACTCACGACTTCCCTTAAAGGCTATCGAACTTCATGTTTTAAAGGAACCTAACATTTAGGAGGAGAATTTTTGCGAGGTCAAAATGGCACTCTGCCCACCGCCCCCATCTCCCCCCGTCCTAAGATCATTTTTGGGCGTCACAATACGCCTTACTCCCCCCCTCTCCCAAAGTCGGCGCCAGTGATAATAAAAGTTTGGCCGTACCATACTGTACACCCTGTGCATTTCCTTTTAAGTGTATAATGGCGGGTTTTGTCGGCGCTAAAGTGGACGTCAGCTTGAGGCTATAATCATAATCACAACATTCATGACGCCATTGTAAGAGAAGTGCCGTCACCTGGGAACGACTCCGTGTCGCCCTTCTCATCTGATAGAAGAACGTGAAAGTGTCCACGGATGATGATGACCTCTCTGATCTGAGAAAAGTCTCACCGCGTGAACTTTCCCTCTTCTATGAGATAACGCATATCGTAATTATCATTACAGTATGAGCGACTTTGTTAATTAGCCGGGTGATTACAGGAAGTGTCGACCCTCACCGGTTACGCGTAACTCTTCCGGTCACTGTTCCCGTGGAACTTCTCTGCTATAATTATCAGTAATAAGAAGTCGTCTTTTTCACCAGTGTCAGGTAGGGAAAGAAATACAGGTTCGCAGCAATTTTCTAACACTGTAAAGTCAGTATTTCCTAACAATGAAGATGTTCACATGAAGGGCGGGGTTGATAACCACGCTGGTTTGTCCATTTAAACGACAACGTAGTGTTTTGGGGATAGACAAATTAGTCCAGCGCAGTGAAGAGTTTGCCCTGTTTGTCAACGCTTCCAAGACCAAAGTTGTAGTCTTCTCTAAAAGAAAAATTCCAGCAACCCTGTCAATAAACGGCAGTAAGATTGAACAAGTATCCTCCTTCAAATACTTGGGTACTGTGCTAGATGAGGAATGTGATTCCAAGAGGGAGATAAAATCTAGAATAGAACAGGCCAGGAGGCAATTTTTTAGCATGAAACAGCTATTTACAAAATTGGACCTAAGTGTGCAATTAAGAATGCGAATGATTCGGTGCTATGTATTCTCCATTTTTCTCTTTGGATGTGAAAGCTGGACCCTTGACCAAAATCTAGAAAAAAGAATTGATGCTTTTGAAATGTATCTATATCGCCGCCTACTCCGAATACCGTGGGTGCTGAAAATTTCAAATGACGAAGTCCCTCATCGCATGAAGAAACAAAAAGAACTATTACTTACTGTTAAAAAAAGAAAAAACCCAATATCTAGGGCACATTATGAGAGGCGAGAAGTACCAGCTATTACAACTTATCATGGAAGGTAAGATACAGGGGAAAAGGTCTGTTGGCAGGAGGAAGAATTCATGGCTGAAGAACATCCGAAGATGGCACAACTGCACTTCAGAAGATGCTTTCCATGTTGCAACATCAAGTCCAGAGCTGGCTATGTGGACCGCCAACCTCCGCTAGGAGAAGGCGCCTCAAGAAGAAGAAGAAGAAGAAGAAGAAGAAGTGCTCTGGGCATATTGTAAAGATTTCGTAGACCCTCTGTGGATAATCCAACATGACGCGGCTTGAACGACGTCACAAGGGGCCACACAAGGCTGCCAACTTAGGAACTAGTGACCACTATCGTTACAAAGCCAGGATAGTGAAAATACGATTGGTCTGGATTGGTTAGGTCCGGCTAGTGACAAGACTATTGGTCTGGAATGGTTAGGTTCGGCTTGTGACAAGACATTGGTCTGGAATGGTTGGGTCTAGCTAGTGACAAGACATTGGTCTAGATTGGTTAAGTCCGGCTAGTGACAAGACATTGGTCTGGATTGGTTAAGTCCGGCTAGTGACAAGACATTGGTCTGGATTGGTTAGGTCCGGCTAGTGACAAGACATTGTTCTGGATTGGTTAAGTCCGGCTAGTGACAAGACATTGGTCTGGATTGGTTAAGTCCGGCTAGTGACAAGACATTGGTCTGGGTTAGTCAGATCCGGCTAGTGACAAGACATTGGTCTAGATTTGTTAGGTTTGGCTAGTGACAAGACATTGGTCTGGATTGGTTAAGTCCGGCTAGTGACAAGACATTGGTCTGGATTGGTTAAGTCCGGCTAGTGACAAGACATTGGTTTGGGTTAGTCAGGTCCGGCTAGTGACAAGACATTGGTCTGGATTGGTTAGGTCCGGCTAGTGACAAGACATTGGTCTGGATTGGTTAAGTCCGGCTAGTGACAAGACATTGGTCTGGATTGGTTAGGTCCGGCTAGTGACAAGACATTGGTCTGGATTAGTCAGGTCCGGCTAGTGACAAGACATTGGTCTGGATTAGTTAAGTCCGGCTAGTGACAAGACATTGGTCTGGATTGGTTAAGTCCGGCTAGTGACAAGACATTGGTCTGGATTGGTTAAGTCCGGCTAGTGACAAGACATTGGTCTGGATTGGTTAGGTCCGGCTAGTGACAAGACATTGGTCTGGATTGGTTAAGTCCGGCTAGTGACAAGACATTGGTTTGGGTTAGTCAGGTCCGGCTAGTGACAAGACATTGGTCTGGATTGGTTAGGTCCGGCTAGTGACAAGACATTGGTCTGGATTGGTTAGGTCCGGCTAGTGACAAGACATTGGTCTGGATTAGTTAAGTCCGGCTAGTGACAAGACATTGGTCTGGATTGGTTAGGTCCGGCTAGTGACAAGACATTGGTCTGGATTGGTTAAGTCCGGCTAGTGACAAGACATTGGTCTGGATTGGTTAGGTCCGGCTAGTGACAAGACATTGGTCTGGATTGGTTAAGTCCGGCTAGTGACAAGACATTGGTCTGGATTGGTTAGGTCCGGCTAGTGACAAGACATTGGTCTGGATTAGTCAGGTCCGGCTAGTGACAAGACATTGGTCTGGATTAGTTAAGTCCGGCTAGTGACAAGACATTGGTCTGGATTGGTTAAGTCCGGCTAGTGACAAGACATTGGTCTGGATTGGTTAGGTCCGGCTAGTGACAAGACATTGGTTTGGGTTAGTCAGGTCCGGCATATAACAAGACCATTGGACTCGGGTTAGAGTCGCAGGATCCGGAACCACTATATTTCCATGCCAGAACTCATTTTCTACAACTCTACACAGTACATTCATTATGGGAAACACTCAGGAATATAACCTGCATAAGACATGAAACTGTCTTACATTGAATCTTCAAAATGCCCTCCGTTGCTGCGGGGGGCTGTTCTAACTCGGAAATACAGCGTTTCCGGTCCCAGATTTATGTAATATATTTTCTTCTTCTACGTGTGAGAAATGTGTCCTGAAAGTTTGGCTGTACCTTTTTGTTACACTCTGTATTGTCCGACTCGTTGGCTGAATGGTCAGCGTACTGGACTTCGGTTCAGAACGTCCCGGGTTCGATTCCTGACCCGGTCGGGAATTTTAACATTCATTGGTTAATTCCAATGGCTCGGGGGCTGGATGTTTGTGCTGTCCCCATCATTCCTCCCACTCACACACCACACATAACACTATCCTCCACCATAATAACACTCAGTTACCTACACACGGCAGATGCCACCTACCCTCATTGGAGGGTCTGCCGTACAAGGCTGCACCCGGCTAGAAATAGCCGCACGAAATTATTATTATACTTTTAAAGTATTTGTGACTCAAATCCTACCGAACAAAAGAGTATTTTCTGTATTAAAGGAAAAAAAATGAAAGAACGAAAGAAACAAAGCTTGTCTGAATCTGATAAACATAAAATTCAGATTATATTGAACTATAGAGTGATTTGTGAGGATCTATTAAGAAAAATGTTTTGTTCTTTGCCTATGGAGAGGAAACTTTAAATATGACAATTCTGAAAAATTCACAAGCGAATGCTGACCATTGAAATCTTATGTATACCGAGCTGGATAGATGAAAGTGAGGAGTCTGGCACGAGTAAATGGAAGCAATGCCAAGACTCAGCTAAGGGCTCCGTGATCGCCAACCCACGCTCCAGAATACAGAGCCCCTAGGACCCCTTTTAGTCGCCTTTTACGACAGGGTATACCTTAGGTGCTTTTACCACCCACATCCACGGGGGGTGGAAAGGGCTAGGAGTGGGAAGGAAGCGGCCATGGCCTTATTTAAGTACAGCCCTAGCATTTGCCTGGTGTGAAAATGGGAAACCACGGAAAACCATCTTCAGGATAGTGGGGCTCGAACCCACTATCTCCGGATTGCAAGCTGATAGGTACGTGATCCGAACCGCACAGCCACTTGATCGGTATGATGGTTTTTAAAGAGGTGCCTTATTATGTGGACAACCGGAATAGGAGGCTGCATGATTTCCTTAACGGTTTACACGTCATTGAACAGTCCTTCAGGACATCTGCTACATCCTGTGGGTGTCGTACAGGAAGGACGTAGCTTTGGAACGTCACAGTGGACTATCTAATTCATTTAGTTACTTTGGGACAGATTTCATCTGGGATCGAACCTGTGAAATGCGTGAACGCCGAGGCAACTGCGCTGGGCAATGGCAACCAATAGCTCAACGTGGCCTTCTTTTTAGCTGCCTCGCATCCTCTGGTCCACGAGCGAGCAGACCTTGACCTGCTTGCTGGATTCGCACGAAAAATATATATTGTAACTTCAGTTATCAACACTCTTGAATCACATCCGGCAGAAAAATACACAGTAGTCAATCAATCAATCAATCAATCAATCAATCAATCAATCAATCAATCAATCAATCAATCAATCAATCAATCAATCAATCAATCAATCAATCAATCAATCAATCAATCAATCACCACCGACCTGCAAAAAGCGCAGTTTCTCAGGTGGCAGATACCCGCTCCGTTCTTTTCCTAGCCTTTTCTTCAATAACTGCATAGAATTTGGAAATTTATTGAACATCCCCCTTGGTAAATTATTCCAATTCCCAACTCCTCTTCCTATAAACAAATCTTCTTATTGTTCTTCTTTACCTACAGCTTTTTCCCACTCCTGTGGGGTCGTGGGTGCGAACTGCGTCGTACATGTGGATTTGGCCCTGTTTTATGGCCGGATGCCCTTCCTGACGCCAACCTTATACGGAGGGATGTTCTCATCATTGCGTGTTTCTGTCGTGGTTGGTAATGTGGTGTGTTGTGGGGACGGACACAAACAGCCAGAAGAATTAATGAGAAGCGATTAAAATCCCCGACCTGGCCGGGAATCGATTTTCCTCTTGAATTCCAACTTTATCTTCATATTTTGAGCTTTCCTACTTTTAAAAACACCGCTCAAACGTAGTCGTTTACTAATGTCATTCGACGCCATGTCTCTACTGACAGCTCGGAACATGTCGAGCAGCTTGTCTCGAGTCTTCCCAGCCCAAACTTTGTAACAGTTTCGTAACGCTACTCTCTTGTCGGAAATCACCCAGAACAAAACGGGCTGCTTTTCTTTCAGGATTCCAGCAAGATATGGCAGATATTTTAGATTCAGAAGGTCAAATAGACTGTATCGCGACTGCCCCATCAAAGACATTTGATAGGGTAGATCAAGGGAGATTACTGACGAAAGTGAGCGCAATTGAACTAGACAAAAGAGTGGTTGAATGGGTGACTACACTTCTAGAAAATAGAACTCAGAAAAGTAGAGTAGGTGATCCTGTAATGATCAAGAGCGGGGTCCCGCAGGGTCGTGTTCTTGGACCTTTAATTTTACTCATATAAGGTATGACACGAGTAACGATCTGGAATCACAGATAAGGCTACTTGCAGACGATGTTACACTGTATGGCAGGGATGGCGAACCTTTTCCAGCTAGTGTGCCATTTTAAGTCTGTTTTATTATTCTAAACTGTTTACTGTGCCACTTGATATTTTCTTTTAAGGAATGGCTATATCCCACCCCAGTACGACTTCCTTACTTAATTCCAATTATGTTTCATAATATTTTCGTTATTCATTTAGTGATTTATTTACTTATTTAATCCATATCTTGTAAATACACTTGACTGCATGTTTCGTGGTTGTATTTTGCAAAAACATCAAAATACATTTTTAAGTATTTCGAGAATACCTAACATTACTTGTAAAAATACATAATGAGCTCCCATTGTAACACAGCTCATCATTAAATAGTATTAGATATAACAATTAAAATACCAATGAACTTCGAGTGAAATATCGTTCTCACATTTAGTACCCATGCCATTTATAATAGGTACATAACTTCTTGTCTTCAATAACACACAAGAAGCACATAGAATCCGTCTTGGTTCTGACCTAACTGTTGACTTCACAACGTTCATTGTAGGGTGTTTAACGTTTTCTTTAAGAAATTGCACAAACCCATTATTAATACCCACCATACTTGAGGCTATTCTGTAAATCAAAGCCCATTTTAATACAAGTTCTTGCTACATATCCTTCATTATATCCTTACCTATTGTCGTATTTCGTAAACTCAACAATTTTACTAATTCCTCCCTCCCCTCATCATATTTTCACAAGGAAATCAGACAAAACAGCAATCCTTTCTTGTAAGGTCACATACGTGTTTTCATCAAGACATACTGAATACATCTGGGAGTTATCCGAATCGGCTTTCAAATGCTCCGAAACATCTTCTTTCATTCTTATTATTCTACCCTTGACAGTATTTCGGTGGCTGGCATTTCTTTAATTCTGTTAATTATTTGCTGTTTGTTAGAAAAGTCTTCAATGAATGTATCGGACGTCGATAAGAAAGCCTTTTTCAAGAACTCACCGTCAAAAATGGGCTTCCCATGCTCTAATATGCAGTGAGACAGATGGAAACAACCGCACTGATAACATTCCTTGGCCTGAAAGTTGATACAAAACAAATAGTTTGCTTTGTGTATTCTTCGATTTTCTGTGAAACGAGCTCTCTTCTTTCTTCATTTGATATGGAATGAACATTTAAATGATTCGTTCCGAAATGGTGATTTCGGCCTACATTAAATGTGCGGGACACGACGGTTTTCAATCACAGGCAACACAAAGCATTATTGCATATTTCTGTCACTCTGAATTCCATTGTCCACTGTTCTTGAAGAATCCGGTTACTACTTTTGTTAAGTTTCTGTTTTTTCGGCACCAAAAACCTGTTTCTGAGGTCCGTATAAAAACGACATTCAATAAACACACACGTCAAACTTCATTCACCGACTGACTGACGGCCAGGCTTTCGATATTTCTTACACGCGAAACACGATGACTAAACGAGCCATGTGATATTGCATAGTCTGTAGCACAAGACGTATATAAAAACTTAAATATTGTCATGTGGCGTGCCACCGAAATCCTGTTCGCGTGTCACCTAGTGACACGCGTGGCATAGGTTCGCCATCCCTGCTGTATGGAGTAGTAATTGCGTTGGAGGATTGTAGTCGACTGCAGGGGGACTTAAACAATGTTGTGAGATGGACAGCAGACACAGTTTAGATGGTAAGTGGGTGGAAAGGTCAGGCTGTAAGTTTTACCAAGAGGAAAGGTCTTCTCAGGGGCTACACTATAAGTACTTGAATGTTAATAAAAGGAAAGATCCTCATTGGGGTAATCATATTAATGAGGTGTAAAGAAAGTTTACAGATCTCTTCACATGTTAAGGGTGTTTAATGGTTGCAGTAAGGATATAAAGGAGAGAGCATATAAATCTCTGGTAAGAACCAATTAGTGTATGGTTCCAGTGTACGGGACCCACACGAGGATTAGTTCCTAGGAGAACTGGAAAAGATCCAAACGAAAGCAGCACGATTCGTTCTGGATGGTTTCCAACGGAAGTGTCGCAAACTTTGGGCTGGAAGACTTGGCAGCAAGGAGACGAGCTGCTCGAATAAGCGATAAATTCCGAGCAGTCAGTGGAGAGAGTGGTGGTAGTGGTGATTGTTTAAAGTACAAGTGACCAACTCATCCTCTATTAACACTAATCAGAAGGAAAACTGGAAGGTGTCCGACACTTGAGAGGTATCGGCCAAAGAAAGACAAAGGCCGCGAAGGGCGTGAAAATGAAAGACTCCCTAGGACTCGTGAACCTAAATCGCCGGGGTCGGGAAAGAACAAGAGTTGACCAAGGGAGGGTGGATATGATGAAAGTGAAGAACTTGGATTCAGCTACAGGCCTCGTGGTCGCCGACCCACGCTGCCAAGTAAGAGCCTCTGGGGTCCTTTAGTCGCCTCTTAAGATAGCAGGGGATACGTGGATGTTATTCTACTACCCCCCTCCCACACACACAAGGGGACTGCACACGAAATCCCGACATCCTCGTGCTTTCATCATATGAGCATTGTAAGTCATTTTCATGTTTTCTTTTTGGTCCTTCACGCATCTCAACCAATCAATCAATCAATCAATCAATCAATCAATCAATCAATCAATCAATCAATCAATCAATCAATCAATCAATCAATCAATCAATCAATCAATCAATCAATCAATCAATCAATCAATCACGCTCGATCTGCAGTTAGGTCTGTCGCCCATGTGGCACATTTCCTGTCAGCTGTTAATCTCCCTCTTTTCTTAAATGGTTTCAAAGACGTTAGTTCAATAATAATCTAATTGGCTTTACGTCCACTAACTACTACGGTTTTCGGAAACGCCGAGGTGCCGGAATTTAGTCCCGCAGGTTTAGTGCCAATAAACCTACCGAAGCGAGGCTGCCTGGTGTACTTGAGCACCTGAAAATACCACCGAACTGAGCCAGGATCGAACCTGATAAGTTGGGGCAGAAGGCCAGTGCCTCAACCGTCTGAGCCACTCAGCCCGGCAAAGACGTTAATAACTCATTAATAAATCATTCTCACCCCTAATTCCTCTTCTTATAAACTTGCATTTGTCCCAATTTGTGCTCTTGAAGTCCACAATTTTCGTTATAATGTAATTTCTTGCTAATCATGCTTGTTTTCATGTAAAACGAAGTATCTGTGTGTTTCCTCTTTCTTTTTATTCCTGACGTATTTTTAATGGTATTACCATGGAGATATTTCCCTATTGTAATGTATTTATTCCTTGAGCTGATCTCCATGGCGACATGACACTGAACATGTTCACCACTTGAGGCTAAGCAATAGTTCGTTCAACAAGTGCAGATATCTCGTCCATTCAAGGAGAGAAACTTGAAGTTCACAGAGGATGAGCTGCAGTCCGGAAGAAATTGTTAATGAGAGAAAGCTTACAAGAAAACGGTAACAGTGTTCATGAAGCGTGGAATGAGAATAGCATATGTAAGAAATAAGTTGAATCTGAAAGTGACAGTAATTTCAGCCGCGATGTTTGACCTGGAATTTCGTGTTTAACCCTCTCGTTCACAAATGTTTAATTTCAAAGTGAAAATACTGTATTTAAACATGGATATGTTTTGGGCTGGAATTAGCGCCATCCATTTAGCGCAGGCAATATTTTGCGTGGACAGGAAACCGATACCGTGGTAACAAGACAACCACTTTTCGCCATCCTATCTATACTAAGTCTTCATCTTCTTCTTCCTCACGTTATTACAATGTGCCACGCTTGCGTATCCATAACTGAATGTCCCGCTCGAACAATTGCCAAGAGGACGCAGACCAGTTGTTAAGGAGCGCGCTCAAAGACATCATTCCACTTCCTATTGATGTTCCGGATGCCATGATTTACTCACCTACAAAATACAAATCTTTACCGTTCGTTAAGGCCCAGTGGGAAGCATTTATTCAACATCTTAACGTGGTAAACATTCTGGAAAAATCTAACAACGTATAGGCTATGTTCTCAGTGGAAGAAATACTGAGAACATCGCTGTGGGAAAAACAACAACGAAAACAATTATCAAAGCTATCAGGGAAGGGCTAAGAAACAAGGAGTTTAAAAATGGTGCTTCCTTCCTAATAAAAGGTAAACAAATTGCCCTCTTCGAACACACTCTCAAGGAAATAAGTGATTCGCAGAAAAGGCAGGTCTTTCAACATAAGAGTGGCAGACGTGGCTCCTGTAAAAATGAAATGGCGTATGGCTTTTAGTCCCGGGAGTGTTCGAGGACATCTTCGGCTCGCCAAGTGCTGGTCTTTTGATTTGACTCCCGTAGGCGACCTGTGCGTCGTGGTGATGATGATGATGATGTTAATAATTTAATAATTTCGTGTGGCTACTTTTAGCCGAGTGCAGCCCTTGTAAGGAAGACCCTCCGATGAGGGTGGGCGGCATCTGCCATGTGTAGGTGACTGCGTGTTATTGTGGTGGAGGATAGTGTTATGTGTGGTGTGTGAGTTGCAGGGATGTTGGGAACAGCACAAACACCCAGCCCCATGGCCGCTGGAATTAACCAATGAAGGTTAAAATCCCCGACCCGGCCGGTAATCGAACCCGGGACCCTCTGAGCCGAAGGCCACTACGCTGACCATTCAGCCAACGAGTCGGACAATGATGATGATGATGAAGACGACACATATACCCAGCCCCCGTGCCAGCGGAATTAACCAATTAAGCTTAATATTCCCGACCCTGACGGGAATTGAATCCGGGACAGCTGTGGGTAGGGGAGGTAGAATAACACCCACGGTACCCCCTAGCAGTTGTAAGAGGCGACTAAAAGGGCCCCAGGGGCCCTTAACATGGGAGCGTGTGTTGGCGACTACGGGGCCCTCAGCTGAGTCCTGGCACTGCTTTCACACTCACTTGTGCCAAGCTCCTCACTTTCATCTATCCTATCCAACCTCCCTTGGTCAACTCTTGTTCTTTTACGACGCCGACAGTTTTAGAGCACTCAAAGCCTAGGGAGTCTATCATTTTCACGCCCTCGCGTCTTCCTTTGGCCGATACTTTCATATTTCAAAGTGTCGGATCCCTTCCTATTTTCTCTCTGATTAGTGTTATATAGAGGATGGTTGCCTAGTTGTACTGCCTCTTAAGACAATAATCACCACCACCGGGAATCGAACCCGGGACCCTGTGACCAAAGAAGCTTGTATGGCAGACGCCAGGAAAGCAACCACAGCAGACGTGTCCGTTCGGCTCATTGCTTAGGAATACTCGCTATCACACAATCGCAACCTTACTGCAAAAGCCTTTCGCGATGACAGGTGGGGAGTATATGAAGAAGTGAACTGCTTAGCTAAAAATGGTAGCAGGAGAATAGTAGATATTCTAGACGTCAATAATCAGAGAGATCGTGACAATGCTCTGTCTTATGATAAACCCGTTGAGGGTCAGTTTCCTAAATAAAGGATTATATATATACTGTATATACCAGGTGGCTCCCGAACGCCGTACTTTCTGCTTACAAATGTCCCGCATGCACAAGTGATAAATGGGATGTCTACCAACGGATTTTCACAGGCGCACCACTGCCAACGGGTAGGTTACGTCAGAATATGAAGAGATAAGGGGTATGAACCCATTAGCTTATATTTAGCTTACCTTTTTGTTAAAGTTTATGAGCCTGTCGCTCGCAGCATGTTACTCAGCGTTACAGGTCTAATGCACCCCTTGCAATAGTAAACATCGTTTCCCACCGCATATTTCTAGCCTGGTGTATGGTACAGCCGCACTGTATTTGCTGTCAGCATATCGGCAATTGATATTGTGTTCAGCAGCGACAAACACACAGACATTATTTTAATCTGGACAACCTGGTCGGAATGCAGCCAAAGCTCCAAACAGACGTAGGCCAATGCCTTCTACACACGTATTTCACCGAACAGTATTAGTATTTGTTTCATACAAGCAACTCTATTATCGAGTGGAATTTCTACACATTTATAATAAGTTATTAAATTTCCTTTTCTACATCTTTGGTGTGTTTAGAAACAGTAGCGGTGATTAGGGGATGGGGCGAGGAGGGACAGTGGCACCCTACCCCAACTTTTTGGAGTAAACATAACATTTTTTTTTTTTTTTACATTTTAGCCAGCTGGAACTAGGAATTGTTTTTCAAAAAGCTATTTGTACCAGCCTTGTTGTCTTATCTGCTAATTTCTTCCTTTATTTTTTAATTATTAACATAAATATTGGCGGAAATACGCACAAAATGCCGTTCGTCGCGGCTAAACTATTTGTATAGCGCTACGGCAAGTAGTGAAGACTTTGCATGTCCTATGAGGAAGGGTAGTAGGGGTAGATATTTTTTTTTGGCAAGGTCGTGGACACTGACTTATAATTCACCCGCTTGCCGCGCGCATCCGTCAGTCTGGCAGTCTCGTTTAGTGTCTGTTAGTTTCTTAGTGTGTATTCAAATACTAAATGATTTTTAATTGCATAATCATGCCGTGCTTCTATTTAATTGTACCGGGCGAGCCGGCCGTGTGGTTAGGGGCGCGCAAATGTGAGCTTGCACCCGGGAGATAGTGGTTTCGAATCGCACTGTCGGCAGCCCTGAAGATGGATTTCCGTGGTCTCCCATTTTCCCACCAGGCAAGTGCTGGGGCTGAACCTTAATTAAAGCCACTGCCTCTTCCTTTCGACGCGTAGCCCGTTTCTGTTTCATCCTTGCCATAAGTCGTATCTATGTCGCAGATACGTAAAGTCCATTGTAAAAAAAAGAAGAAGAAGAAAATTGGTTGTAATTTCAACGGGAGATATTACCAACTTTACTTTCACCGGACTAAATTATTTCCTTTGTGTTATGTTATTCATTATGTAAATGTAATTAACCTGCCCCGTGGTTTATTTGTAATAATACTTTTTTGACATTGTGATTAAATGCTTTATACTAACATTTTCACCAGGTTTCACAAACAAACCACGGGACAGGTTAATAGATGTACTTAATAAATAACATAACACAAAACAAACAATTTAGCCCAGTGAAAGGAACGTTGGTATTATCTCCCGTTCAAATTACAATTGAATTTATTTTACAATTGCCTTTACGTCCGCCTCTGTGGTGTAGTGGTTAGTGTGATTAGCTGCCACCCCATAGGCCCGGGTTCGATTCCCGGCTCTGCCACGATATTTTGAAAAGCGGTACGAGGGCTGGAACGGCGTCTACTCAGCCTCGGAAATCGACTGGGTAGAGGTGGGTTCGATTCCCACCTCAGCCCTCCTCGAAGTGGTTTTCCGTTGTTTCCCACTTCTCCTCCAGGCAAACGCCGGGATGGTCCCTAACTTAAGTCCACGGCTGCTTCCTTCCCTCGTAGTTGTCTAACCCTTCCAAACTTCCCATCCCCCCACCAAAGCCCCTGTTCAGCATAGCAGGTGAGGCCGCTGGGCAAGGTACTGGTCATCCTCCCCAGTTGTATACCGACCCAATGTCTCACCCTCCAGGACACTGCCCTTGAGGCAGTAGAGGTGGGATCCCTCGCTGAGTCCGAGGAAAAATCAACCGATTAAGAAGAAGAAGAATTGCCTTTACGTCGCACCGACACAGATACGACTTATGGCGACGATGAGACAGGAAAGGGCTGCGCGTGGAAAGGAAGAGGCCGTGGCCTTAATTAAGGTACAGCCCTAGCACTTGCCTGGTGTGAAAATGGGAAACCACGGAAAACCATCTTCAGGCCTGCCGACAGTAGGATTCGAAACCACTATCTCCCGGGTGCAAGTTCACATTTGCGCGCCCCTAACCACACGGCCGGCTCGCCCGGTACAATTAAATAGAAGCACGGTATGTATGCAATTAAAATCATTTAGTATTTGAATACACACTAAGAAACTAACAGACACTAAACGAGACTGCCAGACTGACGGATGCGCGCGGCAAGCGGGTGAATTATAAGTCAGTGTCCACGACCTTGTCAAAAAAATATATACCCCTACTACCCTTCCTCACAGCACATGCAAAGTCTCCACTACTTGCCGCAGCGCTATAAAATCGGTTAACCACGACGAACGGCATTTTGTGCGTATTTCCGCCAATAATTATGTTAATAATAAAAAGATAAAGGAAGGAATTAGCAGATAAGACAACAAGGCTGGCACAAATAGCTTTTTTTAAATAATTCCTTGTTGCAGCGGGATAAAATGTAAAAAAAAAAAAAAATGTAATGTTTACTCCAAAATGTTGGAGTAGGGTGCCACTGTCCCTCCTCGCCCCACCCTCTAATCACCGCTACTGTTTGTAAACACGCCAAAGATGTAGAAAAGGAAATTTAATAACTTATTAATTTATACACGTGTAGACATTCCACTCGATAATAGAGTTGTTTGTCCGTGTGCGTTGAGGCGCGCGGCTGTGAGCTTGCATCCGGGAGATAGTAGGTTCGAATCCCACTATCGGCAGCACTGAAAATGGTTTTCCGTGCTTTCCCATTTTCACACCAGGCAAATGCTGGGGCTGTACCTTAATTAAGGCCACGGCCGCTTCCTTCCAACTCCTAGGCCTTTCCTATCCCATCGTCGCCATAAGACCTATCTGTGTCGGTGCGACGTAAAGCCCATAACAAAAAAAAAGTTGTTTGTATGAAACAAAAACTAATACTGTTCGGTGAAATACGTGTGTAGGGGGCATTTGGAGCTTCGGCTGCATTCCGACCAGGTTGTCCAGATTAAAATAATGTCTGTGTATTTGTCGCTGCTGAACACACTATCCATTGCCGATATGCTGACAGCAAATACAGTGCGGCTGTACCATACACCAGCCTAGAAATATGCGGTGGAAAATGATGTTTACTATTGCAAGGGGTGCATTAGACCTGTAACGCTGAGTAACATGCTGCGAGCGACAGGCTGATCCTTATCTCTTCATATTCTGATGTAACCTACCCGCTGGCAGTAGTGCGCCTGTGAAAATCAGTTGGTAGACATCCCATTTATCACTTGTGCATGCGGGACATTTGTAAGTAGAAAGTACGGCGTTCTGGAGGCACCTAGTATATACAGAAGGTACAAATAGCACCATGTTTCAAACGAGTTTCCACTGTTTCTGACCGGCGTTTCGTCTTCGTCACAGCAAAGCCCCTTATAGACGGTAACATCAACGAAGGCAGCAGAATTCTTCTGCGAATATTTACGACCACTGAGAGAACAACCAAAGAATGTTCTCGTCTTCTAAGTCCAAACACATATGTAGGGCCCGGATGTTTATGCAGTAATAGGTCAGAATGCAAACTTACTGAAGCGAGTAATAAGTAGAGTCTACCCGCACGACGGTAATGCTATGAGGTTTGCATAAACATTAGGGGTTTGGCTCATTAGAACGCCTGGAATTTATGTTGCTCCCACTACATTACGTTAGAGCGGGCTGGTTGACAAAATTATTTCGTAATTATTTGGTAACAAAATTACTTAGTAGGAAATCTCGATTAGCCCGCTCTAATGTAATGTAGTGGGAGTAACATAAATTCTAGGGGGTCTAATGGGCTAAACCCCTAATGTTATGCAAACCTCATAGCATTACTGTCGTGCGGGTAGACTCTACTCATTACTCGCTGCAGCAAGTTTGTTTTCTAAGGTATTACTGCATAAACATCCGGGTCCTACACATATCCATCATCATGTGCTTATCCGTGAAGCGGAGAAACTTAAATATATATTTTTTCTTTGAAAATTTTAAGGACCACATATGAGGCCTCTATTTTTTTTGGTAAAATGATGGCAATACAGTATTTAACATGCACGGTATTATAGTATGATCATTGAAATTAATACATATTTACATTATAGAAACCATTTTTATTTACCGATGACAGGAACTAGACGTGGAAACAATTCAGTGATCCCTCTTCCGTCAGTTGGATTTAGGTGAACTAGTTATACACCTCACATGAGAACTAAAGTGAAGTGTGGAGTCATTAATTACCTTGTATTCTTAAAGAGAAGAACCAAAGGGTACAATGAATAAGACGCATGTTAGGAACCTCATACGTCCAGACATTTTTGCTCTAGTGACCATCTCCTCACAGGTCGTGAAGGTATTCGTAACCTCGGTACTATGCGAGTTGGACTGGTCAACAGTCTGCCCGGTCACCCTCGAGTCACTTGCCTTCGTGATGTCCAGGCCGTACTGAGCGAGCGTGGGGATGCAATCAGATGATCGCTAGGGTGGAAGTTGAGCACGCAGGTTAGTTGGTTGTGAGATTTTCGCTATTCTATTGAAATATTCAACGTTGGCCGCATATTTACTCAGAAACATTAGAGACTGAGTCATCATCCACTGCAAACTTAGGTGTGAGCGTGTATTCGTTTGTGTCTATAGCTCTTTAGTGATTTAATTTTGTAGTTTACTCGTGTGGTGTTATATTAATAGTATGAAATTAATAGAGCTAGTATATTCGGTGTTTTATTAACAACTACGATATATAATTGAATGAAGGTGATCAGTGAGCGAAATGACCATGTCGAGGAACTGCTGTGTGCATAGCTGCAAACCTAATTATAGACGAGGACAGCATAGGCCTGCTCCAGGATTCGCGTTTCCTTCTGAGATTATGGAAGAAGGTTATTCCTAGGGAGAATTAAATAGTTAATCAGAACATAGTTGTGTGTATCAACAACTTTCCTGAAGATCGAATCCAGAGGGAAATGCGAGTGTCTCATTCACTCGGCGAGTTAAAATTTTCGATGTCATAAGCATGGGTGACGGTAGGCATCTTTTTTATGTAATCAGACTTACGGTTTATCCGAGTTCGATGTACGGTATTTAAAAATTCAAGTACAATTTATGCATTTTCGAAATGTGTTGTGGAAGAAGCCTGCTGAGATTTTCCCCATCAAAGTGCATATCATAGGCTACGCAAAAGCAAAGCAAAGTCACCTCCGTACAGGCCATTAAGGCCCTTGGAGGAGTGGAAGGTAAAGGCTTCCACCATTGTCAACCTCGGCACATGATGGGATAGAGTGGTTAGCTCTACGCCTGGCCGCCTTTGCCCCCAGAAATTAACCTGGTACTCATTTTTGGTGTAGGCTGAGTGAACCTCAGGGCCATATGCACCTCCGGAAGTGGAAATCTCGTTTCTTAAATTTTACGACATCCTGACGGGGATTAGAACCCGAGCACGATCATAGGCTACGGTACTGGGTTATTGCCTGAAAACTGAAGATGAAAACAATTTTATAGGAGAAACTAGCTGATGTACCCGTGCTTCGCTATGGAAATCTACATTGTATACAGAAGTCTAGGTCACGTTGTGAGTAGGATTGTATTAAATTGCATAGTGGCGGCTGATTGGCCAAAGCACTTGCCAGAACTTCAAGGCCACCAGCTGGCTCACTGCCGGCCATGCGCGTGGGAGGAATTCTAAAGGGTCTGGTATGACGTCTCCTCGGTGTTTACATAACTGAACGGCGAGTAGTTGACTTGTGGTTTGTCGAGAGTATTTCACGTACAGTTCTCGGGTTCGCTTAGCTGATTGGTGACAGTCCCAATGGCAGTTGGAATTGTGTAAATCATATCTATATTGCGACGTACAGTTATCACCTACTTTTACTACTTGAAAGGACCATAACAGATGTAAGGCTTTTCAGGCGTTTGCTCTATTAACCAGCGTTTCGTCGTAGGTCTGACACTAGACTCGTCAGAGTGGGATGCTACTTTCCAGACAACGTGAGCTGCCAAGCGGATAAAGTTCCACGCGAAACGTAACAATCTAAAACTTTAAATTAAACAGACAACAGTAACTCCAAAACTACAAAATATTCCGTAAAAACCGAGCTAGTGGGTGCGCGGTTGCGGTCAAGTAGCTGTCAGCTTGCAGACTGGGTTCGAGCCCAACTGTCGGCAGCTCTGAAGGAGGTTTTCCGTGGTTTCCCATTTTCACACCAGGCAAACTGCTAGCCGTTTCCTATCCATCGTCGCCATACAGTAGACCTACCTCTGTCGCTGCGACATAAAACAAATTGAATGCCTGAGCAAGAGAATGGGCTAAAGCAAAAAAAAAAAAAGGAGCAAAGTTTCGAGGTAAATAAGGTTTTATTAGATTATACAAAACACACAACAAAATCGAAAATTTAAACATCAATTTTATTACATATCAGTGTAACTCAGAAAATTAAGAGTAGAATAACATTTTAAGTCTAATCGTTAATAAAACGGTAGGGGGGGGGGTGTTGTTCTGCCCGAAGGCAGATCTGAACCTCCGCGGAGGTATTCCTGAGCCACAGTTTACTTGGCGTAGAGTGGCCAGTTCCTTTCCGCTCCTCCATTCCCTTACCCCCCACCAACAGCGCGTGGCAACCCATCCAACTCCTGCTTAACTTCGGAGATCTCACGGGATCCGGTGTTTCAACACTGTACGCAAAGAAGCTAATACGTAAATTAAGATTCTTTCCCCTTCTTGGTCTTCGTTGTCAAGATCTTCATTCTCTTTCTTAGAAGCTGGTCTGATGCATTGCTGGATGCATGGCGGTAGGCGCAGAAAATCTCGGTGTTTGTTTTAAGTGATGGGTAGAGGGTAGTCAGGTTTTCCGGTGCTTGTTCCAACACTTCGTTTGTAAGCAATACTTTCATGGCCTCCCAGGTTGTTTTCAGAAAATATGAACTTTTGTCCATGACTCTTAATGTGAGTATGAGAACTTAAGGAACCTGACTTGTCTTTTGATACTTTTATTGTTGTTATTTCTATACTAAGTACTTTTGTACCCTTAACACTTAGTTTGTCCTTCACTACAATGTATAAGACTGTTTTTTAATCATCCCATTAAAACCTCTGTTTGTGTCACCACAAGACACTTTACTCACACTAACACTACTATTTGTTCCATCGTAAGACATTTTCTGGATAGCAAAGTAACTAGTGTACATGTCACCCTCGCCCCTCTGTTCCGCATGTGGATTAGCTCCTCCTCTTACTAACTGTACAGCTGATTCCCAAGGTCCTCAGATTTCTGTGTGTATTTGGACAGACAACGAACTATCCCACAACCACAAGTAGTGCACAGGATTGTTAAGAGATACCAGCACTATGCAAAAACATGATAAAACAAATCTCTGAATTTTTGTGGGCTAACCTCTTCTCTTACTCAGACACTCAAATGTAAAACTAGCAAAGTGTTCGTAAAATGTAATTCATTGTCACAATGAAGAAATCTACAAAACTTTACTTCACTCATAATTAAGAGGTAATACAAATTCTAAAAGTAGTCCGACTGAATGGTCAACGAAATGCTCTTCGGTTCAGAGGGTCTGGGGTTCGATTTCCGGCCGGGTCGGGAATTGTAATTGCTTCTGATTAATTCTTCTGGCTCGGGGACTGGGTATTTGTGTCTGTCCCAACACTCTCCTCTTCATATTCAGATAACACACTACACTACAAACCACCACAGACACATGCAATAGTGATTACATCCTTTATATAGGGATGGCGTCAGGAAGGGCATCCGGTCGTAAAACAGGGCCAAATCCACATGTGCGACGCAGTGCGCACCAGCGACCTCACATGTGTTGGAAAAGTAGAAGAAGAAGAAGAAGAAGAAGAAGAAGAAGAATAATTCACATCCTAAAGATAAACGTTTAAAAAGTGTCCGGGCAGCGCAGTACGAGTCCTCTAATTATTATTATTATTATTATTATTATTATTATTATTATCTTTCTTTGTTAATCAGTTTACCCTCGATGGTTGGTTTTCCATCGGACTCAGCGAGGGATCCCACCTCCACTGTCTCAAGGCAGTGTCCTGGAATGTGAGACAATGGGTCGGGGGTTAAAACTGGGAAGGAGGACCAGTACCTCGCCTAGGCGGCTTCACTTGCTATGATGAAAAGGGTCCTTGCGGGGGGATGGGAAGATTGGAAGGGATAGACAGGGAAGAGGTTAGGAAGCGTCCACGTTCCAGCCCTCGTACCACTTTTCAAATTTCATGGCAGAGCCGGGAATCGAAGCCGGACCTCCGGCATCTAATCACACTAACCACTACACCACAGAGGTGGTATTATCATTATTATCCACTTATCTGCTGTTTTTCCACTCCTTGGTGGGGTAACGGGTGCAGTAGAAGAATGATATTATCATCAGTTCAGAAATAGTCTAATAGCTGCCTCAAGGCACTGATTTCATCTTTGAGGATACTGCGATGTTTACCGAAGGAAAAGCTCGAATGTTTAACATTCCGATTGCGAGACTCGACTGTTGCTGGGCAGCCTGAGTCACCGCCGTGACAAGCTCGAGTCCGGCTTCAAATCCGGCCAAGGCAATAGAACACCCACACGCTAGACAATACACTGATGTCTCTGCTTCAAGTAGGAACATGTTGTCAACTGTCCATTGTGCTTCGTGTGTCACGGGATGAGTACAGTTTGCTGGCAACACAGGTCAGGTATGAGGCTATGAAAGAGTGAGATGCGTCTGGTGCAGGTTCGAGTCCAGAGCAAAGCAAGCGTGACTGCTGATGTGGTGATTATAGCCACGGGACATCCATTTTCATACCCCTGTGGGTCCGGGCGGTAGAATAACATCCACGGTATCCCCTGCCTGTCGTAAGAGGGGACTAAAAGGGGTTCAAGGAGCTCTTAACTTGGCTGGACGTGAGTTGACGATCACGGGTCACTTAACTGAGCCCTGGAATTGTTATCACTTACCTCTGCCTTGTCTCACCTCTCTAGGTCAAATCGTGTTCTTTTCCGACACAGTCGGTATTAGCTATCGAGGCGAAGAGAGTCTTTCATTTTCATTCTTTGGCGGGTAACTTCATTTTTTTGAAGTGTCTGACCCCTTGTATTTTTTCCCCTCTGATTGCTATTAATAGAGGATGGTACTTCCTCTTAAAACAATAACCATCACCACCACGATCATCACCGATCATAATGAAATTATCTTGAAGATGGGATTAATCTGATGTCTTCAAAGGAGGGCACTGGTCTTTAAGGTAACATAAATTATTTTGCTTCATGGTCATGGGACTCGAACCAACATGGCAATGACAGGTCAGCTGTCTTGTTCCGCTCTCCCGATGACAGAGCGCGTCAAAATCACATCCGTTCGGCTGATGGTGCGTGCAGTACGACCACACTCCACGGCCCACATAAGATTCGGTGAAAGCACTATATAGATGGAATCAACAAGCATATCAGACTTTCCTTATGAAATCGAGCAGGAAAGAATTAGTATTTTATCTTCATCATCATCATCATCATCATCTGTTTACCCTCCAGGTTCGGCTTTTCCCTCGGACTCAGCGAGGGATGCCACCTCTACCGCCTCAAGGGCAGTGTCCTGGAGCTTCAGACTCTTGGTCGGGGATACAACTGGGGAGTATGACCAGTACTTCGCCCAGGCGGCCTCACCTGCTATGGTGAACAGGGGCCTTGTAGGGGGATGGGAAGATTGGAAGGGATAGGCAAGGATGAGGGAAGGAAGCGGCCGTGGCCTTAAGTTAGGTACCATCCCGGCGTTCGCCTGGAGGTGAAGTGGGAAACCACGGAAAACCACTTCGAGGATGGCTGAGGTGGGAATCGAACCCACCTCTACTCAGTTGACCTCCCGAGGCTGAGTGGACCCCGTTCCAGCCCTCGTACCACTTTTCAAATTTCGTGGCAGAGCCGGGAATCGAACCCGGACCTCCGGGGGTGTCAGCTAATCACGCTAACCACTACACCACAGAGGCGGACAGTATTTTCTTAAAAATTGTAATTAATATTTCGAAGATTCGAGCCTCCGTGGCTCAGGCGGCAGCGCGCTGACCTCTCACCACTGGGTCCCGTGGTTCAAATCCCGATCACTCCATATGAGATTTGTGCTGGACAAAGCGGAGGCGGGACAGGTTTTCCTCCGGGTACTCCGGTTTTCCCTGACATATTTCATTCCAGCAATACTCTGCAATATCATTTAATTTCATGTGTCAGTCATTAATCATTGTCCTAGAGGAGCGCGACAGACTTCGGCAGCCGGCACAACTGCTATTGTCGCCGCTAGACGGGGGCTTCATTCATTCCTCACCCGGTCGAATGACTGGAAAAAGGCTGTGGATTATCATTGTTTTCATCTTCAGTCCCAGTGATGAATGACATGCAACAGGGTCAGTTCGTTGGGCCTGGTAGACTAATATGTAACAGTGACGACTAGCTCGGTAAGGAAAGCAACGGGAAACTACCGTACTCCTCATTTCTATAGTTCCCCTCTTCAGTGATCTCTAGGCTATCTGACAGCTGATCTGTTGAAGATCCAACCAGTATAGGAAAATACCCCCCCCCCCTTGAGGGGCTTGGCCTACCAAGCGACTGGTGCTCAGCCCGAAGGCCTGCAGATTACGAGGTGTCGTGTGGTCAGTACGACGAATCCTCTCAGTCGTTATTCTTGGCTTTCTAGACCGGGGCCGCTATCTCACCGTGAGACAGCTCCTCGATTCTAATCGCGTAGGTTGAGTGGACCTGGTACCAGCCCTCAGGTCCAGGTAAAAATCTCTGACCCGACCGGGAATTGAACCCGGGGCCTCCGGGTAAGAAGCAGGCACGCTACCCATACACCACGAGGCTGGTATAGAAAAATAAAGTGGTTGGAGATATTCATCTGTTCAACAGACTCGATTGTCGAATATTCTGTTGAAAACATTTCTTATCAGACCAAGTAGCGGCTCCCATACTAAGAAAAACGTAAAAGTAAGCAATTTCTTTAGTTGTGCCGAACGTCTTGGGCAGCTCTAGCAAACTAAAAGACACAAGTTCCGGCCTAAATCGCTTGTTTCTTTACTCGTCTTCTTTTTGATTCATATCCCAGCCAAACTTCCATTATGTGTTCCTTGGTTCAATACCCTAACGTATTTTTTGACTTTTTGAAAAATATTCACACCGAATGAAGTTATGAGGGCTTAAGTGAAACTCTGCATTGATCTGCATTAGCGCTCGTAGTGGTAGAAAAAGGCAAACTGCTAATCTAATCAACCGGATAACGATGATTAAGAAAAGGATTGTAATTTTTCTCATACTGTATTACATTACCTTTCTTTCTTTCTTAACCTGTTTACCCTCCAGGGTTGGTTTTTTTTCCTCGGACTCAGCGATGATTACCACCTCCACCGCCTCAAGGGCAGTGTACTGGAGCGTGAAACTTTGGGTCGGGGGATACAACAGGGGAGAATGACCAGTACCTCGCCAGGCGGCCTCACCTACTATCCTGAACAGGGGCCTTGGTGGGAGACGGGATGAATGGAAGGGAGAGACAAGGAAGAGGGAAGGAGCGGCCGTGGCCTTAAGTTAGGTACCATCCCGTAATTTGCCTGGAGAAGTGGGAAACCACGGAAAACCACTTCCAGCATGGTTGAGGAGGGAATTGAACCCACCTCTACTCATCTGACCTCCCGAGGTGAGTGGACCCCGTTCCAGCCCTCGTACCACTTTTCAAATTTCGTGGCAGAGCCGGCGATCGAACCCGGACCTCCGGGGGTGGCAGATAATCACACTAACCACTACACCACAGAGGCGGACGTATTATATTTTATTTACCTAAAATTCGCAGCTCACATCCCTAGGATGTTTTTAATATTGAGTTGCTTGCCTGAAACAACTGTGGGTATTTTTCCGAGAGTCAGCTTTTTACAGAAGTATTATTAACATATAATTAAAGATAGGACCTTCATTTCTTTACAATGGGTAAGATATTCGTACCGTCCGCCTCCGTGGTGTAGTGGTTAGTATGATTAGCTGCCACCCCCGGAGGTCCGGTTTCGATTCCCGGCTCTGCCACGAAATTTGAAAAGTGGTACGAGGGCTGGAACGGGGTCCACTCAGCCTCGGGAGGTCAACTGGGTAGAGGCGAGTTCGATTCCCACCTCAGCCATCCTCGAAGTGGTTTTCCGTGGTTTGCCACTTCTCCTCCAGGCAAATGCCGGGATGGTACCTAACTTAAGGCCACGGCCGCTTCCTTCCCTCTTCCTTGTCTATCCCTTCCAATCTTCCCATCCCTCCACAAGGCCCCTGTTCAGCATAGCAGGTGAGGCCGCCTGGGCGAGGTACTGATCATCCTCCCCAGTTGTATTCCCGACCTAGAGTCTGAAGCTCCAGGACACTGCCCTTGAGGCGGTAGAGGAGGGATCCCTTGCTTAGTCCGAGGGATAAGCCAATCCTGGAGGGTAAGCAGATTAAGAAGAAGAAGAAGAAGAAGAAGAAGAAGAAGAAGATATTCGTACCCGTACTGTAATATGGAATACAGTTTTTTCAACATATTTCTCATTCAGCTTCTTCTAGG
This sequence comes from Anabrus simplex, assembly GCF_040414725.1. Classification (NCBI taxonomy): domain Eukaryota; kingdom Metazoa; phylum Arthropoda; class Insecta; order Orthoptera; family Tettigoniidae; genus Anabrus; species Anabrus simplex. The sequence goes on along the minus strand of NC_090265.1, from coordinate 27,558,759 downwards.
TTGTGAAATGGTGACAATTTCAGAAACGCGCTGGCAAGTGAATTATTTCTAGAGCTCGGATGTGGCGGCACTAATAGATTAGAATGTAAACCAGCTTACAGTACATGGTACGAACTGTCGACTACCCGCTCTTTGGTAGTGTAGTGAGAGTAACATAAGGTTTAGGGGTTCTGTTAAGTCAGGCCCCTTCCATTTGCGCAAATCTCATAACAGAACTGTTGTCCGGGTAGAGTATACTTGTTACTTGTTATTACAGCCAAAATATACGGGCTCTTGCTATTTGATAACAATTCCAAAGTGTCTGGTAAGATTTATTATTTCATATCTCATAGTTCAGTTTTCCATCTCTGAACGTAAGGGTAAGGGTGCATTCTGCCCGAAGGCAGATCCGAACCTCCGCAGAGGTGTGCGTGAGCCGGAGTTTACGTACGGTAGGGTGGCCAGTTCCTTTCCACTCCTCCATTCCCTTACCCCCCACCAACAGCGCGTGGCAACCCATTCAAACCTTGACCACGCCCAACGTTGCTTAACTTCGGAGATCTCACGCGATCCGGTGTTTCAACATGGCTACGGCCGTTGGCTCCATCTCTAAAGATAACTGAAATATGAGCCCGAAAGTTATGAAAACAAATAGTATACTACTATTTTAACATTTCCTTTGAGCGCTATAACAGTTTGGAATTTTAATATAATCTTGATTTTGAAGTTTCTCTATATCTATTTCCAAATTTCGACATAGAACATCTTTTGTGTCGTTCGTGTACAGTACTCTCCCTTCGTAGAATTTCGAACGTTACGTGGGAGTGTACAGCACTTCTAATCACTACATTGCGTGCCAAAAGCCTTGATTCAATTCCAAACCTCTCTGCAGTGACAGCGAGGCCCTTAGCTTAGTTCTGACATTGCTACCACTTATTTGTGCCAGGCTCCTCACTTGAATCTATCCTATCCGATCTCCTTTGGTCAACTCTTGTCCTTTTCCGACCCCGACTGTATTAGAGCATTCCACATCTAGAGAGTCTTTCATTTTCACGCCGTTGGTGGCCGTTGTCTTTCCTTGGCCGATACCTTCATTTCTCGAAGGGTCGAACCCCTTCCAATTTTCCCTCTGATTAGTGTTAACAGAGGATGGTTGCCTAGTTGGACTTCCGCTTGAAACAACAATCACCACCACCACCACCACTGTCACCTATACATCGCCCGATTCGATTTAATAAAATAACTAGCAGTTTCCCGCTGGCTCCGCCCGCAATGTACAAAATATGGTGTTGTTCGTTACTATCCTCACGGATGTATTTACAAAATTTCGAGTTAATGGTATAAAGCACATGGTCTTCTGTGGTAATAGAATGTAATATTATGTCAACAAAACACTTGAAAATACATCACACAAAGAAATTGAATTAAACGTTCCTTGGAACAACACTACGCGCCGAACTGTTAAAAAGTCCTTCAAAGATCTTCGGCATGGAGACAAATGTACTAATAACTTTTCTCAGAATCTACCAATTCAAGTAGTTATTGCCTCAAAAGAAAGAGCTTGATCCACTGACTGCCTTTTAGACCAAAACGAACTCCGTACCTCAATTAGAACCAATGATATGATTGCTTCAAAGAGTCAAACAATTGAAAAAATGAAATAATTTGAGGAAGGCGAAAGTTAAGTGATTTATAGTACCTGATGACAAATCTGTGCATGAATACGTATCAGTCAGAAAAAGAATGAAGGAAATCGACCGGATAGAATGGCCGGAGTGACTGACTTTAGTTTTCATACATTTTTTAAATATATAGATTGTAATAATAATAATAATAATAATAATAATAATAATAATAATAATAATAATAATAATAATAATAATAAGTGGTCGGGTGAACGCCGTGCTTGATACAGCCAACTAATGAAAACCCACTGGACCAATCGAAAACTGAGTAAACGCCAGAATGTGTAATGCAACTTATCGTGGTCCCTAGTTGGCCGATAAATAAATAAATAAATAAATAAATAAATAAATAAATAAATAAATAAATAAATAAATAAATAATACCGAGCTCAGTAGCTGCAGTCGCTTCAGTGTGGCCAGTTTAAATCCCACTGTCGGCAGCCCTGAACATAGTTTTCCTCGGTTTTCCATTTTCACACCAAACAAATTAAAGCTACGACCCTTCCTTTCCACTCCTAGCCCTTTCCTATCACATCGTCGCCGTAAGACCTATCTGTATCGGTGCGACGTAAAGCTAGTTGTAAAAAGAATTATTGGTTTTACGTCTCACAAGCTACTTTTACGGTTATCAGAGATTCCGTGGTGCCGAAATTTTGTCCCACAGGAGTTTCTTAAAATGCCATTAAATCTACCGACACGAGGCCGACGTATTTGAGCATCTTCAAATACCACGGGATTCAACCTGCCAACCTGAGCTCAGTAGGCCAGTGCTCTACCGCCTGAGTGGCCGGCACCATAGCTAAGTAGTTAGCGTGCTGGCGTTTAGTTCAGGTGTTCTTGCCTTCGATTGCCGGCTGAGTCAGGGATTTTAACCTTCATTGGTTAATTCCGATGGTTAGGGGGCTGGGTGCGTGTGGAGTGTTCATCATTAGAATTCATAATGGCTACGGTCTCTACTCACAGACACGCAGGTCACACATACAGTGTCCAGGCCTCTTACCGCTTGAGTTAGGCTACTAAACTCCGGGATTTTCGTTCACAGACCGGAGTTCAGTTTCTGCAGTTTTTTGTGTCCCGTACAAGAAGTAGCCAACACTGTGCACAGCTAAGCAGAGCGAAAGTTCACCGCCCAGTTCAACTGCAAGAAGGAAATGCTTACGCAGTGCTGAGGGGGCGAGTCCAAGGTGACGAAGTGATGACGATAGCTCATGTCAGCTCGTGAATGCGGAACAAGGGCCAGGAAATAGCACGTACGATCATCTTCTTGAGCCTAACAAGCTAAAACATCCAAACTTCATCCAAAAGCGAGGAAACGCTTCCACTATCTACATCGCAGCTAAATCGTCCCATCCTGTTGCAGAGTAGATGGGCCGAGCCTACCCGCTGAAATCGCCAGTACTGTGGCTCGGTTCCTCGGTCTAGTACTAATTTAAGGTTCCTTGAGTTAATAACATTATTATTATTATTATTATTATTATTATTATTATTATTATTATTATTATTATTATTATTATTATTAACAAATACATCGAAACTGGGAAATATTCCGTTGGCAATGGTCACTTGGAAGCCTCCGCTGGGTTCTGTGGTTCAAATCCCGGTCACTCCATGTGAGATTTGTGCTGGCCAAAGCGGAGGCGGGACAGGTTTTTATCCGGGTACTCCTGTTTTCCCTGTCATCTTTCATTCCAGCAACACTCTCCAATATCACTTCATTTCATGTGTCAGTCATTAATCATTGCCCCACAGAAGTGCGACAGTTTTCGGCAGCCGGCACAATAGTTCTTATCATCACCGCAAGATGGGGGCTTCATTCATTTTTCAATGGTCACTTGCAGTAGTGTAATAATGAAAACATAACAGCCCAATAACAACAACAAGAAGCAATTCAATGCAAAGAAAATATTACAAAACACTACTACTTTAACATTTTAAATAAAGCATCATCATATAGAAATGTATTTCCACGGCTTAACACTGCAGCTTACAATACTATAGGTTGAGCTACACATTACAAGTGATCAAAGTTCAAACCCAACCACTCAACAAGAGTATGGTCTTTGTTTACGGTCTTTTATGGGCGAATAAATATGCAAGTTTTGTCTCTGGAAAGCGGGAATCACGACATGTAATAAGATCAAATAAAATAAAAAATCAAACCGAATGAAACCACTTATGCCGTAAGCGAGGTCGTATTAAGTAACCGGCTATGGTCACCGAGGCTCGCAATTCTCTTCTTTTTAGAAGAACTGCTATACCGAGCGAGAGTTTGGGAACTACAGCATTGCATATAACCGGTACAGTTCGGCATGGTCGCAGATTCGGCCGAATTTTCCAACTTCTAGCAGTTATCCACGTTGTCTTACAAAACTGAGCGATACGTTACGACTTTCAAAGTAGGTTATACATATATATATATTATACAACTGTATCTTCTTTTTGTATGCTCGGTCCTCAGCCCTAAGGCTGGTTGTATCCTCAACAGCTCCACCATCAGCTGTCAGATGGCCTAGGCATCACTGAATAGGCGTACCAGGGAAATGAGGGGTGAGGTAGTTTCCCGTTCTTTAATGATCAATCACTACTGATCTGCATTTAGTTCAGTCGCCCAGGTGGCAAATTCCCTATCTGATGTTTTCTAGCCTTTTCTTAAATGGTTTCAAAGAAACTATACATTTATTGAACATCTCCCTTGGTAAGTTATTCCAATCCTTAACTCCCCTTCCTATAAACGAATATTTCCCCAAATTTGTCCTCTTGAATTCCAACTTTATATTCATATTATGATATTTCCTACTTTTAAAGACACCAGTCAGACGTATTCGTCTACTAATGTCACTCCACTGACAGCTGGGAACATACCACTTACTCGAGCAGCTCGTCTTCTTTCTCCCAAGTCTTCCCAGCCCAAACTTTGCAACAATTTTGTAACGCTACTCTTTTGTCGGAAATCACCCAGAACAAATCGTTGCGTTCCTCACTGAGCCAGAAGTTGCTATTACATATCAGTCCGCCAAGCCCACTGAAATGCACGGACCAACGAACCCTATGATCATCATTTTTACACCATTCATAGCAGGGACTGGCTGCATAACGAATCGTTCATACCTCGGTTACTTTCATGTTGTCAAAGCCAAGGATACGACTGGGGGAGATCAATGAAAGTAACAAAATTGTTCTTGCCCGTATCAGAAGACATAACATAGTGCACTGTACACACAATGGCTCGCCAGCATACACGCATAACTCAATATTTACGTGACTATTGCCTTAACCAGCGAAGCGAACATTCTTTAGCAGGTCAAGTCTGCAGCGTGCATGTCACGAATGTCGTGCATGTTGCCTATAGTTCACGACGTTCCACGATTTGAGCTTTCTCAATTGTCAGCCAGTTAAAGCAGGTCTCCATTCGCTCCGCAGTGGAGGACCTGCAGCTTGTATATGAAAGATGGTGGGCTCGAAACTCCACGTAAATAGACCCAAAGATCATTTCTGGTGAACGGCGTTAGACCTGTGTCAGCACAACGTTAAACATCGAAAGAGAAGTTTCAGCAGAGTATCGCGAAGGCTACAGTGCTTCTCTTTGTCAGCCTCATGTTCCCATTTGATCACCTGCTACCTTGACCCACTGAAGCAGTGTTTCGCCTACCGTGTTCCATGGCCATCAGATCTGTCGCTAGTCGGGAGGGACCGTGACACTGTCACCAAGGAGGCTGTGGTTCGTATCCTGGCAATGCACGTGCATGTGGCTCGTTTTCTTCTTCTTCTTCTCCTCCTCTGAACCAGGGTTGGACAAAAACCAGATGCCCGGTCACCATGGCGACGAAAACAAATGTGTAGGCGTCTAACATTTTCAAATTGTAACTGCTAAATTGCAGTCTGAAGGAAAACGTTATTTTTGGAATTTATTTCCACTCTGGAAATAACAACGTGTACAAATCCACTGCTCGAGCCATTGAGACAAGAAACTCAATCCTAGGTTTATGAGCTACGAATTTTAGGTAAATATAATTAAGTATGAGAAAATATTCTTTATTTGTTTCTAAAAATTACATCGATTACATTAGCAGTTTGCATTTTTCTACCACTATGGGCGCTAATGTGAGTCAATAATATTCGGTGTGGACATTTTTAAAAGAAAAAATCGAAACCGCCAGAGCGTATTAAACCAAAGAGCGCGATACAGAAAGAATTATTTAAATAATTTGGCTGGGATTTGAATACAAAAGAAGACGAGTAAGGAAACAAGCGACTTTAGGCTTTTTTCCGAAATGCACTTAGGCCGGAAGTGCTTTTCGATTTTTTTTTATAGTTTCATAGAGCTATCCAAGACTCTAAATTTGAATCCCGTCCGGGTCCTTTAGCCTTTCACCTTTCGGCACAATTGAGGAAATTGCTTAATTTTACGTTTTCCGTAGCAAGGGGAGCCCCACGAAATGTTTCCCGGTGGCTCCGCCCGCGATGTATGGTGCTGTTCGTTACTCTCCTCACGGATGTATTTGCAAAGTTTCGAGTTAATGAAATAAAGCACATGATCTGCTGTGGTAATAGAATGTAACATTATGTCCGCAAAACACTTGAAAATACATCACACAAAGAAATTGAATTAAACGTTCCTTGGAACAACACCGAGACGAACTGTTAAAAAGTCCTTCAAAGATCTTCGTCACGGAGACAAATGTACTCATAACTTTTCTCAGAATCTACCAATTTAAGTATTTTATTACCTAAAAAGAACGCGCTGGATTTACTGAATGTTTTTAGACCAAAACGAACTGCGTACCTCAATTACAACGAAAGATATAATTGCTTCAAACAGACACAAAATTGAAAAAATCAAATAATTTGAGGAAGGCCAAAGTTAAGTGATTTATAGTGCCTCATGACAAATCTGTGCATGAATACCTTTCAGTTAAAAAATGAAGGAAATCGACCGGATAGAATGGCCGAACTGACTGACTTTAATTTTCACAATTTTTTTTAATATATAGATTTGATGGCATTTTTAAAAGCTTGACAGTAAAGTTCGTTCCGAAGGTGTTTCTCTTCTATTGTTACTGTCGCTTCTCTGGCGTATCTAAAGAAGAAGATTATAAAGTTTAGAAGCGGTTTTGAGCATCGGATAAACCTGAACGTTGACTTGAATCAATTTCAGCGTTCGATATATCTCGTCATCATTTCATCGACGCGCTGAATCTTCAGACTGTCTACGTTACGTTCTTTGTGTGCTGCACCACTATGATCGGGGTTTAGTACATTTGAGCCCATTATTGATATTGCTAGTGGTTTAATGTCGCACTGACACGTGGCCTGGTGTGAAAGTGAGAAACCACGGAAAACCATCTTGAGTACTGCCGACAATGGGACTCGAATCCACTACCTTCCGAATGCAAGCTCACAGCTACGTGAGCCTAAGCACGGGCAACTTGCCCGGTTTCAGCCGATGTCGCCGTAGCCAGAGCCCTGCACGGATATCCGCGAAGTTAGTGCCTTGAGGCGGATGCAAACTGTATGGCTTTGCGGATAATTTCTAAACAACAATGCTTATTGGTTTTCACTCAGCTATATCCTAGAAATATCAACAGGTTAGTCTTTCACACATTTCATGCAGTTATTTTTTATGGCGACGAGACGACCCTTCAACGGGAGACTGCTGATATACAAAGAGCTTCCAAAAGTCATACATCTGACCTAAACATCATCATGATGATGAAAGTTTTCGTTCCCCTCCCTGAAGGGGAGGGGCGGGCCGTCTAGAAGGTAACGTCTTCTCTCTGACCTAGGCCTACCTGCAATTAGCGGAAAGAAGGAACACAGGTTCCGAAAGAGAACCGCTCAATATGTTGGTAGTTGTCTGAAGAGGAAGTCCCTCATAAACCTGTCACTGTGGGATGGCATCATGTTAAGAGATCAATCCGTTTCAATACGTTGGGTGTAATATCCGCGGATAATAACTCGCGGATGCGGATTCCGATAATATTGTGTATATCTGAGCAGGCCTCTACTTATGGCGTGATCCTGTCAGCCCGGAGCTCCGTGTTCGAATCCCTCTCTTGCGAAGGTTGTTTCTCTGAAGCCGGTCTTAAGCCACGCAACACCGCCTCTGATTGGCTACCTTCAACGGCTGATAAAATGACAAAGATGTGAGATATCTAATTCTTTTTTTCAAATTATTTATCAGTATGACCAACCCTCTAACGTTTATATACCCTGTACACATAGTTTCCGACCACCCTGTCACTCTGTACACTGCAATGAAATGATAAATATTTGGATGGCTGGCATTACTGGTTTTCTAAGGAATGATTTACACTTGTTGGTGATGCGTCCAGTTAATGGTGACTATTCTGTCCACATGACACGGAGGAACCCCGCGAGTTCTGATGTGTAGGTGTCCAGAATGTAGTCGGTGAATTCTTTTGCTCGCCACGTCATTCCGACGGATAAACCAGTAGTGTCGTGTGACGCATTCAGTGAAGCACTTGAAGATCAGACATCCTAGCAAATGGGAGGCAGTTTTTATCACCCTCATTTGAACATCCTTGAACATCATCGGCTCAGACTGACAAATTCTGAATGACTGGGTCGCTTAAAACACAGTCGTAAAGAATATAATACGTTACAAAATAACCAAAATGTAAATGTAAAGAAAAAAAGTGAAAAAGTCAGCAACGAAACTTTGGCTGAATAATAGGCCTATTCACCGCCAGACTACCCTCCACTGGTGGTTTTGCGTTCGCCTTTAGAGGACGTAGATTACTTACAGACTTGATGTACTGAAGTAATAACAAACAGCAGTTTGCTTACATTTGAATCAGATAATAGACTACACTTTAGTCTAAATCCTGGCTGAGTACATCAGAGTTATTGTATTAGTAACTGTAAAAACCTATAACTGATGTAAGGTAGGTTTCCTAGCAACCGTGCAGGCAGTGATGTAAGGTATGTTTCCTAGCAACCGTGCAGGCAGTGATGTAAGGTATGTTACCTAGCAACAGTGCAGGCTGTGATGTAAGGTATGTTACCTAGCAACCGTGCAGGCTGTGATGTAAGGTATGTTACCTAGCAGCAGTGCAGGCTGTGATGTAAGGTATGTTACCTAGCAACAGTGCAGGCTGTGATGTAAGGTATATTACCTAGCAACAGTGCAGGCTGTGATGTAAGGTATGTTACCTAGCAACCGTGCAGCAGTGATGTAAGGTATGTTTCCTAGCAACCGTGCAGGCAGTGATGTAAGGTATGTTACCTAGCAACAGTGCAGGCTGTGATGTAAGGTATGTTTCCTAGCAACCGTGCAGCAGTGATGTAAGGTATGTTACCTAGCAACAGTGCAGGCTGTGATGTAAGGTATATTACCTAGCAACAGTGCAGGCTGTGATGTAAGGTATGTTACCTAGCAACCGTGCAGGCTGTGATGTAAGGTATGTTTCCTAGCAACCGTGCAGGCAGTGATGTAAGGTATGTTACCTAGCAACAGTGCAGTCTGTGATGTAAGGTATGTTACCTAGCAACCGTGCAGGCTGTGATGTAAGGTATGTTTCCTAGCAACCGTGCAGGCTGTGATGTAAGGTATGTTACCTAGCAGCAGTGCAGGCTGTGATGTAAGGTATGTTACCTAGCAGCAGTGCAGGCAGTGATGTAAGGTATGTTACCTAGCAGCAGTGCAGGCAGTGATGTAAGGTATGTTACCTAGCAGCAGTGCAGGCAGTGATGTAAGGTATGTTACCTAGCAACCGTGCAGGCTGTGATGTAAGGTATGTTACCTAGCAGCAGTGCAGGCAGTGATGTAAGGTATGTTACCTAGCAACCGTGCAGGCTGTGATGTAAGGTATGTTACCTAGCAGCAGTGCAGGCAGTGATGTAAGGTATGTTACCTAGCAGCAGTGCAGGCAGTGATGTAAGGTATGTTACCTAGCAACAGTGCAGGCTGTGATGTAAGGTATGTTACCTAGCAGCAGTGCAGGCAGTGATGTAAGGTATGTTACCTAGCAGCAGTGCAGGCAGTGATGTAAGGTATGTTACCTAGCAGCAGTGCAGGCAGTGATGTAAGGTATGTTACCTAGCAGCAGTGCAGGCAGTGATGTAAGGTATGTTACCTAGCAGCAGTGCAGGCAGTGATGTAAGGTATGTTACCTAGCAGCAGTGCAGACAGTGATGTAAGGTATGTTACCTAGCAGCAGTGCAGGCAGTGATGTAAGGTATGTTACCTAGCAGCAGTGCAGGCAGTGATGTAAGGTATGTTACCTAGCAGCAGTGCAGGCTGTGATGTAAGGTATGTTACCTAGCAGCAGTGCAGGCAGTGATGTAAGGTATGTTACCTAGCAGCAGTGCAGACAGTGATGTAAGGTATGTTACCTAGCAACCGAGCAGGCTATGTCTTATGGCTGGTTCCCATCTGAAAATAGCAGCCGGTGATGAATGGGCCATGACCGAGAGACATATTTATGGTCATTTGATTCTTTCGCAAAGAAAAAAAGTGGTTTCGTTTTTTGAAAAGGGCATTAGTCAATGAAACATAACTTTTGTTAAAACAATGAAAAGACCCTTTCCATTTCATTTATAAACATGTGTTCGTTCGTTTGTTTGTTTGTTTGTTTGTTTGTTTGTTTGTTTGCCCAATCCTTGTTTCGTTTCCGTACAGGGTCGGGTATGAGTTGAGATGACTCTGGCGGGGTTCATTTTTTAAGAACCGGATGCCCTTCCTAACGTCAAACTCATCAGAGGAGTTAATGAGATGAAGTGAACGACGTGACATACGATAGTAGGAAGGGAGAGGGTGAAATCCGGTGCCGGCATGTAGCCTACTCCTGTCGAATAGCACCAAGGGGTTTGCTCGAGCTTTAACGTCCCCATCCGAGGACAATTCGCCATCAACAGCGTCATATGCCCTCATATGAGCAGTGCGGAGAGGCTTGGAATTTAATCCAGGCTTTTGGTACGCGATCTAGTGATCAGAAATTGTATACCACCACCTCCCCTATCTTGCCCGCCAATAATCTGATGGTGAAAATATTTTCGACGAACGGGACTCGAACCGGTTAACCACGGTGTCAGACCGTTTAGACTTCAACGCCTTAATAATCCTGGCCACCAGGCGGGCTTTTCGTTTGTAAATATTAGTCTGTGGAATTTTTCAGAAATACAAAGCCTCAGCCTTTCATTACCCACAATTTAGCCATGTTCGTTAAGGCGTCAAGTCTATAAGGTCTGCCACCGTGGTCATCCAGTTCGAGTCCCGTTGCTGGGAAAAAGTATTACCATCAGAATGTTGGCTGGCAGGGTAGGAGAGATGGTGGTATAGAATTTCTGATCACCACACCGCGCGCCAGAAGCCCGCATTAAATTACAAACCTCTCCCTAGTGAAATCATATGACGCTGCTGATGGCGATTTGTCCGTCGGATGGGGACGTTAAGCCTTGAGCACAGACCACTTGGTGGCTGATCTTTCTGCGTTTCTAACTCATTTTTCGCTTTTTAACGTCACTGATGTCGCTCATGTTGACAGCAGCCTTAAACACCTGTTCGGATGCAACAGGTGCAGTAGTTTGGAAAAGAGGCGCAAGGGTCACGTGAACGAATCGTATCCACGAAATTTCATTGTAAATTTTGTCCTGAATGGAGGGTAATAATTGCTTTCACACAAATTAACAGTAAAATTAGCGGTAAGTTAACAAATACCATCATTACTAGGGAAGTATAGATACGTAACTGCGGCGACTATTGCGCTGTAGACATGACTCTCTTCTGTGGCATTCCGCTTCGTCGTGTCGTCTTTTGTTTCCTTCTCGAGGTCCAGCGCTAGCACCGACGAATGGAACTTCTGTGTCTGTGAATTATTAATATCTTTGTCCATCATGACTAGCGCGGGAAGTTCAAACGGTGAAATGGAGATGAAAAGTATATCCTAACTAACACAGAAAGAAAGAACAAATGCGTGATCTCTGGACCAATAATTATATTAATTAATGAGTTATGGGCACAAGTCAACAAGTCGCCCCACCGAGTAACATCAAGCAGAGCAAAGAAGTTAAGTGAGCAAAGACTTCACACAAAAGTGTTTCATGAACAGAAGACATACTGAAGCGCAGTGATGTAGTAGAATTCATAGTCGTAATGTAGCAAAGTATGTAGTATATGTATTTTGCTAGTAATTATGGTATTTGTTCATTTACAGCTAATTTTACTCTTAATTTGATAAAAGCAATTACTGTCTTCCATTTAGAACAAGAATGATAATGAAATTTCATGGATATGATTCATTCACGTTCCCGGGATCAAGCCTTTGAGCACACGTTATAGACATTCAGTGCCTTCATTTTGGTAACTGCCCTTTTCACACCAAACTAAAGCTACCCTAGAATGCAGAGTCGTGCATAACTCGATTTACTGAAATTGGTGAGCGAACTCCTTTTCAAAACGAGTGATTTAATTGCAACATCTAACTCATTTTCCATAGGCCTGTTAAATTCTTTACGTTTTAGGGAACCTTACTGAAGCAAAGTATTGGTTGCGTTTCTGCTTTTCATTCGAGTTCTTCGCTTGTACAAGTACAAAGCATTCAGTTACCAATAACAACTGCTAACCCATTATGGTTGTTTCGGCATGAATCACAGCATTCAGGCGAGTAATTCTGGATACAATGCGGGTGGATATGGTTCGGTGGCTTCTCGAAGCGACTAGGACCTTACACAACGAAACTCTTAAGATCGAACATAATAACATCCGTAATGGAATGTGGCTTGTTGGTAATCGTGTCACGACTGCTTGTCGTCATGTCAGACACACGATATAAACACTTCAGGTGCCATATCATTACTTCCTGCTACCTGCAGAGCACAGGCTCATTTCTACCCCTGAACAAATTATTCTTTCTTGTGAATAGAACAAACCCTGGATTTTCTCGTGCGCTCTCGGCCCTGAAGGGCGTGTGGCCCACTAAGTGACCGCTGCTCAGCCTACTAACTACTTTTAAGATTTTCGGAGACGCTGAGGTGCCTGAATTTAGTCCCATGGGAGTTCTTTTATGCGCCAGTAAATCTACCGACACGAGGCTGACGTATCTGAGCATCTTCAAACACCATCGGACTGAGCCCGGATCGAACCTGCCAAGGTGGGGTCAGAAGGCAACGCCTCAATCGTCTGTGCTATTCAGCCCGGCTAATCACACCAGGTAACTGCTGCGCCTGTGCCTTAATTAAGGCCACGGTCGTTTCCTTCCCCCATTCTAGCCCTTTCCTATCCCATCGTCGCCAGTAAGAACTACCTGTGACGGTGCGAAGTAAAGCAAATTGAAAAAAATGAACCTTCTGTTAATTAACACGTATAACAACATTTGAAATACGCAGTTTTCCCTCGGTCTCAGCGAGGGATCCCACCTCTACCACCTCAAGGGCAGTGTCCTGTAGCTTCAGACTCTGGGACGGGGGATACAAATGGGGAGGATGACCAATACCTCGCCCAGGCGGCCTCACCTGCTTTGTTGAACAGGGGCCTTGCGGGGGATGGGAAGATTGGAAGGGATAGATAAGGAAGAGGTAAGGAAGGGCCCGTGGCCTTAGTTAGGTACCATCCCGGCATTTGCCTGGAGGAGAAGTGGGAAACCACTGAAAACTACATACAGGATGGCTGAGGTGGGAATCGAACCCACCTCTACTCAAGTGACCACCCGAGGCTGAGTGGATCCCGTTCCAGCCCTCGTACCACTTTTCAAATTTCGTGGCAGAGCCAGAAATCGAACCCGGGCCTCCGGTGGTGGCAGCTAATCACACTAACCACTACACCACAGAGGCGCACACCTTCTGTTATTTAACAGGTATAATATCATTTGAAATACGCATACCTATACAATTTTAAACGGTATATCTAAATAACTTCCAATTTTTTCCTAAATATTCCGAAATTTCGCGAAATAATTATATGAGACATGGCAACACTGGACTGTGCCGTGCAGCACCTCGGAATGGAGATCGTAATGGCTACAGAACGGGAACAATCATTAGATAATCAGACCATGCAGTAGATGATCTGATTATTCGCTTCCTCTTCGAGCTCTGAAGATGAGCTTAGCATTGGAGATACGAGTAGAAGGGTGATGATCAAGACCCGGATGTTTTTGATATGTAATATTTTATTCTTTATATTCTTTCCATGGAAAATAGAAGTTAAGCATGATTTTATCTACAGTGACTGAAATTATGCAATTTTTTTGGCTCTTTTAACGTTTTTTTGTCATTTCCCGGTAATTTTTCGTATTAGGTCGTATTTCTCCGTTAATTTATGTTTTTTGTTCTTATATTTTTATTCCATTTTCGCATAGCTGCTTCCAGTCATCTCAAGGACATCTCCTAATTGTTGTGAATTAAGAGGGAAGCTGTACAGAGAGATGAGCCTCAATTGAACTCTAATGATCTGACGTGTTTCAAATATGCCCCAGTAACATCCTGCGATGCTGAGCGGCTTTCTCCTCTTACAAGTCAAAGTTGCGTGAAAATAGAAGAAAGATCGTTCCTTATCTGAAAACTTTAAAATATATGTAATTTCCCATTGTAATTCTTTCTGATCGCCCATCAAAATGTGACATTTATTTCATTCTGTGCAGAGTCAAGAGTTACCTTTGAAATGAGTAATTAAATAAATTCAGAACATAATAATAAAATTAATATTGTTACTTATTTATTACTAGCTGATGTACCCGTGCTTCGCTACGGAATTCTAAATTTTATACAGAATTCTAGGTTAGGTAGTGTACACGTTGTGAGCAAGACAGACAGACAGACAGACAGACAGACAGACAGACAGACAGACAGACAGACAGACAGACAGACAGACAGAAATTACGGAAAAGTAAAAACTGCATTTTCTTGTTGCTGTGGACATGATCGATACAGAAATACCATTCTTTTCAAATTCTGAGCAATGTACAGACAAAACTCTTATTTTATATATATAGATTGAATGTTCTAGATTTTGAAAGTATACTTTCAATAAAGATTTTGAGAATTTAGAAAATGTGACCAAAGTCATATTTTAATACATTTTTAGGACATAAACATCCGGGCCCTAGTGATGATGATTGATTTCAACTTCCTGGTGTACGATGAACTGCTGGCAGTGCAGTACTCGTGTGCGTGTTACAGTGTTTTCCTCTCTATGAATATTAATTCCAGCTAAAATAGATTAAATAAATATTTTTTTTTGCAATTGTGGAATGAAGCTGTTGTTTTGTATCGCAGTTTCAGTGCGCATGTTAGACCGACAGTGAACAGTGCTTGACCGCACAGTACAAAATATCGCATTTCAAAAACTGTAATAATTTTTCCGTTATTGCTTACAACTATCAGTGAAGTGATATTTATGAGCGAGAACCAGGGCCGGATTAACCGGGGGCTAAAGGGGCTGCAGCCCCGGGCCCCGCGTGCCAAGTGGCCTCGGCCCTTGGCCGAACCTAAAATTGTATAGAAAGGCCTGTTGCTCCACCTCCGTGCATGTATATGAATATTTACGCTCCCAAAATACCAAACACGCACTCTTCCTTCCTTCCTTCCTTCCTTCCTTCCTTCCTTCCTTCCTTCCTTCCTTCCTTCCTTCCTTATCAGCTGTCCGCGTTAGTATTTCATCACTGCTAGAATCAATTACCGTCCGGAGACACGAATCCTTGCTACTTACGCACTGTAATTATTGTAAAGGTAATTGTTGACGAAAATTTAAATCTGGCAGCTTGCGAGTACGGGCAGAGGGCGAAGGGGGAAGAGGTCTAGGAAGTGAGCGGGAGGGGACAGGAGAAGCATGGTGGAATGCGCATGCTATACCATATCTTTGCATCAGGAAGAGAACTTCCAGTTCACCTCTGATTATTGAACCATTCGTAAGTTACAACTGTAATGTTCTTGTAAAATGGATAGAAAATATCCTAATGGTGCCAAAAAACGTAAGTTCTCTTTTTATGTCGGTTTGATAGTGATAATGAGAAAAATGTAAAATGTAAAATATGTTTTGGCATTATGAAATATTAACATGATAAATAGAGAAAAATTGTATATTCATCGATTTAAGTGGAAGTAGTTCTATAGCGACTTCAGTATGCTAGCCTTACGTGATGTTACGACGAAGGGGCCCCACTTTTTTAAATAGCCCAGGGCCCCCAAACACCTTAATCCGGCACTGGCGAGAACAGTGCTCTTCTTGGGGTTATAACCCAATGTTCTCCAAGCGTAGCATGTCACGAAGAGTGAACAGTGTAATAATTATCATCGATATCCAGGAATCTTAATGTGTTGAATTGCAATAATTAAGAGCATTTAAGTTGGTTCGGTTTGTTAATGAGCGAATTTTCTTCGCACTAGCATTGGAAAAATGATTTATTTATTTATTTATTTATTTATTTCCTAATAGTTTGAACGCTATTTTGCATTAGTATATTAGGGTAATAGTACGCCTCTGTGGTGTAGTGGTTAGTGTGATTAGCTGCCACCCCCGGAGGCCTGGGTTGGATTCCCGGCTCTGCCACGAAAAGTGGTACGAGAGCTGGAAAGGGGTCCACTCAGCCTCGGGAGGTCAAATGAGTAGAGGTGGGTTCGATTCCTACCTCAGCCATCCTGGAAGTGGTTTTGCGCGGTTTCCCACTTCTCCTCCAGGCAAATGCCGGGATGGTACCTAAGTTAATGCCACGGCCGCTTCCTTCCCTCTTCCTTGTCCATCCTTTCCAACCTTCCCATCCCCCACCAAGGCCCCTGTTCAGCATAGCAGGTGAGGCCGCCTGGGCGAGGTACTGGTCATTCTCCCCAGTTGTATCCCCGACTCATAGTCTGAAGCTCCAGGACACTACCCTTGAGGCGGTAGAGGTGGGATCCCTCGCTGAGTCCGAGGGAAAAACCAACCCTGGAGGGTAAGCAGATTAAGAAAGAATATTAGGATTATGCCTTTGCTGGCGGGACCTAGTGTTTACAGTGCACTATGTCTTCTGGTATGTGCTAGAGCAATTTTGTTCCTTTCATTGATCTGTGAAAGTGAGGGTATGAGTGATGCTAGTAATGCCATTCCTTCTGCAACCAGTCCCTGCTATGAGCGGTGTGAAAATATTGCTCATAGGGTCAGTTGGTGCATGCATTTCAGTGGGCTTGGCAGACTGATATGTACTAGCAACTTCTGGCTCGGTGAGGAAAGCAACGGGAAACTACCTCACTCCTCATTTTCCTAGTACGCCTCTTCAGTGATGCCTAGGCCATCTATGACAGCTTATGGCGGAACTGTTGAGGATCCAACCAGCCTTCGGGCTGAGGACTAAACATACACACAGTTTTGATCAGTTAATTTATTATTGGTCCTTGATACAAAATTAGAAAATTAAATTATTGAAGGCACGAATGTTTTGCACTGGAGTTGGCTACATATGTCGGGAAAAAGTAGTTCTCTTCTTACAGACCCCTTTGTACTTGATGTCCAGAGTTTGTTCCACTGTCTTTTAGATATGTTTTGATTTTGGATTTTTTTTTATAGCTTGGAGGTGATTTGCTGTAGATAATTTTTATGTTGGATGAGGCGGCTGCAGACGCCTTTTCATTTCCAAGAGAACCAGTGTGCCTTGGATTCAGGCAAGACAGACGTGGCGGCACAGCTTATAGTAGCAGCTATTGGAGCCTGCGAGTCACTTAGTATTCACAAGCAGACTTGATGGCCCACAGCTCGGCTTGAAGTACTGAGCAACTGGATGACAATTTATACTGGCCTGAAAACACTTCGCTGTTGTTCTCGTAGAACAGGTTAGACACTGACGTGGTTGTAAGAGACTGTAATACTTAAAAAGCATTTTTCGACATTATCTTGCGTGCAATTTTACTACAAGGTTCTAAAGAAGAAAAGAATCACCTATAGTTCCAGCAAGTTCTTATTTATTTTCAAGAAATCAAAGCGCTTGAAGATAAAGTTGGTCTTTATTCACCCTAGCCAACAAAAATCGAATGTTTTCTGGCAATGTGCTAGGGCGAAGGAGAATTAGTCAAATTCTAAGGCTGAGGAGCAGGTTATTAAAATTATCTGTAGGACACCTAAACTATCAGTTTCATTAACACACGTATTTCACATTTGCTTTCTTAAAAAAACGCATGTCCTGGATTTTCACAATCGAAAGGAATCGTGTGAATTGCAATATCGAACCATGAGCATGACATTGGTGAGTACACAAAACTGAAATAGTTCCAATTTTCTCATTAAGGACGATCTGTTTATAAAATTATGATTAATTATTATGTCACTCGTTAATTAATAAAGTTGGATGAAAACTAGTTTGGTTTCAGGCTGTCAGGATCAGATTTTCAGTGTGCGCCACGGAATTGAAAAATGTTGCTACAAGAATCGAATATCTCGTAGATCTAGAGAAGGCTTATGACTGAGTATCAAGGAAAAACATGTTGGCCGTATGGAGAGATTAGGAGATTAAGGGTAGAACATTTAAAGCAATCAAAACCATCTAGTGTATGTCGACAATTGGCTATAGTGAGAATTGTCAGTAGAATGGATTCTTGGTTCAAGGTACCTATAAGGGTTAGACAAGACAGTAATCATTCACCTGTGTTGTTCAGAGTTTAGTTTCATCTGCTGAAAGTTATAGAGTCGCAGGGAGGGATTCACTTAGCTGGAAATGTAGCAAGCAGTATGGCCTATGTTGATAACTTGGTCTTAATGGGAGATTCTGTCGAAAGCCTGCAGTCTAACATCTTGGAACTTGAATAAGTATGCTATGAAAACCAGCCTTCCAAGACTAAATTGATGTCAGTAGGTAAGAAATGTAAGAGACTTGAATGTCAGGTGAGAATACAGGTACATAATTTCAAGTGTTTAGGATGGTAACTTAGTATAGTAAGTGATATTGAATCAAGGTGCAGCTAAGCTAATGCAGCGAGTTCGCAGTTGCGATCAACAGTATTCTGTAAGAAGGAAGTCAACTCCCGGACGAAACTATCTTTACACCGGTCTGTTTTCAGACCAAGTTTGCTTTTCTGGAGTGAAAACTGGGTGGATTCAGGATATCTATCTCACTGGTAGAGGTAACAGACATGAAGGTAGGGCTCAGGATGGAAACAACCACACTTCACAACTTTTTTTTCTCCCTGTGTGCGGGGGCGGTGCAATATCACCCATGGTATGCCCTGCCTGCCGTAAGAGACAACTGAATTGGTCCCCAGTGTCTCTTAACTTTGAAGCGTGCGTTGGCGACCACGGGGCATTAGATGAATCCTGGGATTACTTCCACTTGTGCCAGGCTCCTCATTTTCATCTATCCCATCCGATCTTCCTTGGTCAACTGTTGTTCCTTTCCGACCCCGAAGGTATTAGGTTTCGAGGGCGAGCGAGTTCACGCCCTTCGTGCCTCTTGTCTTTCTTTGGCTCATACCTTCGCTCACCGAAGATCGAACCCCTTCCATTTTATCCCTCTGATGGTTACCTAGCTGGACTTCCTCTTAAAACAAAAAAGAGTGCCTAATATCAATCAATCAATCAATCAATCAATCAATCAATCAATCAATCAATCAATCAATCAATCAATCAATCAATCAATCAATCAATCAATCAATCAATCAATCAATCAATCAATCAATTGATCTGCATTTAGGGCGGTGACTCATGTGGTAGATTCCCTATCTGTTGTTTACCTATTATTTTCTTAAATAATTTCAGAGAATTTTTAAATTTATTTAACATCTCCCTTGGTCAATTATTCCAATCCGTAACTCCTCTTCCTATAGACGAATATTTGCCCCAATTTGTCGTCTTGAATTCGCCCCAATTTGTCGTCTTGAATTCCCACTTTACATTCATATTATGATCTTTCCTACTTTTAAAAACACCACTAAAAATTAATCGTCTACTAATGTCATCCCATACCCTCGAGACATATCACTTACTTGAACAGCTCGTCTCCTTTCTCCCAAGTCTTCCCAGCCCAAAGTTTGCAACATTTTCGTAACCCAGAACGAATCGTGCTGCTTTTCTCGAATCAAGTAATCCTGGTTAAGATCGCATACAGTGCAACCATACTCTAGTTGGGGTCTTACCAGAGACTTATACGCCCTCTCCTTTACATCCTTACTACAACCCATAAATACCCTCATAACCATGTGCAGAGATTTGTACCCTTTGTTTACAATCCCATTTATGTGATTAGCCCAATGAAGATCTTTCCTTATATTAACACCTAGATACTTACAATGATCCCCAAAAGGAACTTTCACCCCATCGATGCAGTAATTAAAACTGAGAGGACTTTTCCTATTTGTGAAACTTTTAACCCTGTTTATCATTGCCTGTTGTGCATCTCACAACATTATCGCTGTCATGTTGCAGTTGCTCATAATCTTGTAAATTATTTATTACTATATACAGAATAACATCATCCGAAAAAATCCTTACCTCTGATTCCACTTCTTTACTCATATCATTTATATATATGAGAAAATGTAAAGGTCAAATAATACTGCCTTGAGGAATTCCCCTATTAATTATTACAGGCTCAGATAAAGCTCCGCCTACTCTAATTCTCTGAGTTCTATTTTCTAGAAACAGAGCCACCCATTCAGTCACTCTTTTGTCTAGTCCAATTGCACTCATTTTTGCCAGTAGTCTCCCATGATCCACCCTATCAAATGCTTTAGACAGATCAATCGCGATACAGTCCGTTTGACCTCCTGAATCCAGGATATCTGCTATATCTTGCTCGAATCCTACAAGTTAAGCTTCAGTGGAATAACCTTTCCTAAACACAAATTGCCTTCTATCGAACCAGTTATTAATTTCGCAAACATGTCTAACATAATCAGAAAGAATGCCTTCCCAAAGCTTACATTAATGCATGTCAAACTTACTGGCCTGTAATTTTCAGCTTTATGCCTATCACCCTTTCCTTTATACACAGGGGCTACTATAGCAACTCTCCATTCATTTGGTATAGCTCCTTCAACCAAACAATAATCAAATAAGTACTTCAGATATGGTACTATTTCCCAACCCATTGTCTTTAGTGTATCCCCAGAAATCTTATCAATTCCAGCCGCTTTTTCTAGTTTTCAACTTTTGTATCTTATTGTAAATGTCCTTGTTATCATATGGACATTTTTAAATAACTGTTTTGTAAACCTCCAAAACGGACAAGGAAGTGCGTTTGAAAGTGAAATTAGACGAATTATTTAGTTTAATAGTGCATATGTATGCATATTTGCATGATATTAGTGCATACATTTCATATTTCGGACTTACAGTGCATGTTTTCAACTTTTGTAATGCATATTTTAACATTTTTTACGAACAGTCTTGAAGAAAACATGAAGTAATTCATGCCGTGAGCTTTTGCGGAATGAGTGGCCTTGTTATGAATGAACATTATACCTGCGGTAAGATTTCAAGCAAAAATCAAGACAAGAACACAGCGTGCACTCCCGTCCTGTCACGTCCGTGGTTGTAGAGAGATTACTCTCTGCATTGAAGGTAATTTTAACAGACAAACGTCAGAGATTTATACTTGAAAACTTGGAGAAGGTCATTGTAGTGTATTGCAAATCAAACTCTTTGGTCATCAGTCCACTGACTGGTTTGATGCAGCCCTCCACTCCACCCTATCCTGTACTAACCTTTTCATTTCTATGTAACTGCTCTAATCTGCTTGTCATATTCATACCTTGGTCTCCCCCTACCGTTCTTACCACCTACACTTCCTTCAAAAAGCAACTGAACAAGTCCTGGGTGTCTTTAGATGTGTCCTATTATTCTATCTCTTCTTCTGGTCAAATTTAACTAAATCGATGATCTGTCACCAATTCGATTCAGTATCTCTTCACTCGTGATTCGATCTATCCATCTCACCTTCAGCATTCTTCTGTAACACCACATTTCAGAAGCTTCTATTTTCTTTCTTTCTGAGCTAGTTATCATCCATGTTTCACTTCCATGCAGTGCCACGCTCCAGACGAAAGTCTTCAAAAACATCCTTCTAATTCCTATATCTGTGTTCGAAGTGAGGAAGTTTCTTTTCTTAAGAAAGCTCTTTCCCGCTTGTGCTAGTCTGCATTTTATGTCCTCCTTAATTCTGCCATTGTTAGTTATTTTACTACCCAAGTAACAATATTCATCTACTTTCTTTAAGACTTCATTTCCTAATCTAATATTTCCTGCATCACCTGACTTCATTCGACTGCACTCCATTACTCTTGTTTTGGACTTATTTTCATCTTGTACTCCTTACCCAAGACTCTGCCCATACCATTCAGCAATTTCTCCATATCTTCTGCAGTCTCAGATAAAATAATATCATCAGCAAATCTCAGGGTTTTGATTCCCTCTCCTTGGATTGTGATTCCCTTCCCAAATTCCTCAAATTATGGACAGGAAAGTAGGGTGTGTCGTGTAAAATGAACGGTGAGTGTGTGTTTCTTTACGTCTGTGTATGTTTTACACGGTCTTACCACAGATTTAACTAATTATGATTTATAATATGTATTGATTTACACACTGAATGTGTTTTGTTTTGTTTTGTTTAAACTGTGAACACTGATCGATTGATACGTCTAACAAAACTACACCCCACTCTCGACTGACCGCGATAATGTAGGGCCAAGGCTTCCCGGATAAGTAAAATCGCTGTTAATGGTTAGTCCACACCAAAGTTAATTAACAATGTTAACGAAAACATTTCTCGAGATGTTAATAATCTTTTGTTAACAAACTTCTTTAACATTGTGTCCACACCAAAATATCTGTTTGTGAGGTTACAATGGATAGGGTCAGCAAGAAGAAAATACTTACAGTTGCAGTTTTCATTATTTTAATGAGTGAAATTAGACAAAAGCGCAGACGCAAAGTGTGGTAAAGAAAAATATTGGAAAAGCGTTTAGAATTAAGTTTGGAGAGGACACTTAGGCTTGTCAAAACTTTTAATTCATGATGCAGCAGGCTTTCGAAAGTTTCTGAGAATTTCCCCACAAGACTTTCAGTTCTTGGGCCTGAAATTGCAAGAAATTATAGAAATGATGGGAATGTAATCTCCATTAATGTTAGGCTAAGTATAACTTGAAGATTCATGGCGACTGATGATCATACTCCTACACTTCACTGATGTATTTACATGGTGTATACGAGTTGCTTGCGATTCGACACTCGATTTCGAAATAAAAGTATTGTATTCCGCGCTACGAATTTGCGTGTTCTAATTGTGCATGTGCGAACCGAAATGTTAACGAAAACACGAAATGTTAATGAAAAGTTTCATTCACAAAAGTTGAAGAAATTTTGTTTTATCAACACGCTCGAAAATTAATGAACACGCTATTTTGTTTATTAACAGACAGAAGTCCGCCTTTGTGGTGTAGTGGTTAGTGTGATTAGCTGTCACCCCCAGTGGCCCGGGTTCGATTCCCGGCTCTGCCATGAAATTTGAAAAGTAGTACGAGGGCTGGAACGGGATCCACTCAGCCTCGGGAAGTCAAATGAATAGAGGTGGGTTCGATTCTCACCTCAGCCATCCTGTAAGGGGTTTTCCGTGGTTTCCCACTTCTCCTCCACGCAAATGTCGGGATTGTACCTTCCTTCCCTCTTCCTTGTCTATCCCTTCCAAAATTCCCATCTCCCCACAAGGCCCCTGTTCAGCATAGCAGGTGAGGCCGCCTGGGCGAGGTACTGGTCATTCTCCCCAGTTGTATCCCCGACCCAGAGTCTGGAGCTCCAGGACACTGCCCTTGAGGCGGTAGAGGTGGGATCTCCCGCTGAGTCCGAGGGAAAAAACGACCCTGGAGGGTACACAGATTATGGAACGAACGAACAGACAGAAATGTTCATGAACAAGGTTAACGAAAACATCTTGGTTTGGACGCACCTTAACTCGCAAAAAGTTAAAAATGGAACAGGCGTACTAAAAACAGTCAAAATGATAATAATTGATACTACTGTATTGTTCTTATTAACTTACCCTATACGTCGCAGTAACAGTAGCACTTAGCACAATTAATAAACAGAAAAATAAATAACACTTCAATATTTCTGAAAATAATGAGTCGTGGTTTTAATGTCTTTGTGCTGCCTCTGTGGATCCGTGGTAGAGTGTCGGCCTCCGGATCCCAAGATAGCGGGTTCAAATCCGGCAGAGGTAGTCGGATTTTTAAAGGGTGGAAAAAAGTCCAATCGACACTCCATGTCGTACGATGTCGGCATGTAAAAGATCTCTGTTGATACATTTGGTATTTGCCCGACAAAATTAATTAAAATCTCAGCCATAGACGCCAAAGAGAGATCCGGTTTACTCTAGGTCCGCTAGATGGCAAACGGAGTAAACCGGAACGTCGAAATTGACGAGCAGACAGCCAGATGGCGTCAAATCGAAATGTCTGCAAACGGTAGCTGAGGCCATACGATTATTATTATTATTATTAATGTCTTTGTGCCGAGAAACACTTTTTTCTTTACATTGCTTCTCAAGTTTCTCTAAACAAGTTTTTCGGCGATGAGAGCATCATGCATTCTTAGTGGATTTGATATTGCGGTTAAGCCGCAACGCGGTTGATCCGATTACGGTAAATCGAGTGTTGAGTCTATGCACGGGTTGTTTGTACTACTAGAACGGCCGCAGTTGTAAGCTGAGTGTGAATTTTTGTTCTTCATTCAATTGTTTATACATGTTCATCGTTTTATGTATTGGTGCGGGTGAATCACGTGAGTCTAATAAAGGAGTTGTAGTATGAAAATAAGTGAATACTTAAATGCATATTTCCCCACTTTTTTCAGCATGGTTGCATGCCTATATTGGTGATTTATACCGCATAATAAACCCGATGTCTAGTTATAACTGCTTAACCTTGTGTGATGCTATATGAGGATACAAGCAACCTCCGGGCTCATAAGCAGACAGCATTTATATACTGTACATTCTCAGACGTGCCAACTTTCAAAAGGAAAAAATCAGGAGGTTACCGCCTGACTCGTTGGCTGATTGGTCGGTTCAAAGGGTCCCGCGTTCAATTCCCGGCCGGGTCGAAGACTTTAACCTTCATTGGTTAATTCCAACGGGTCGGAGGCTGGGTGTTTGTGCTGTCCCCAGCATCCCTGCAACTCACACATAACACTATCCTCCACCACAACAACACGCTGTACATGACAGATGCCACCCGCCCTCATCGGAGGGTCTGCCGTACAAAGGCTGCACCCGGCTAGAAAGAGCCACACGTAATTATTAAAAGGAGGTAATCCTTTTCTTTTCTTAATTTTTGCGGCATGTTACGACATATCACTGATGAAGAAACTTTGGAGAATATTTAACAAATTATAATACTCAATTAAAATTCTCTGATTAATTAATTAATTAATTAATTGTCCGCCTCTGTGGTATAGTGGTTAGTGTGATTAGCTGCCACCCCCGGAGGCCCGGGTTCGATGCCCGGCTCTGCCACGAAATTTTTGAAAAGTGGTACGAGGGCTGGAACGGGGTCCACTAAGCCTCGGGAGGTCAAATGAGTAGATGGGGGTTCAATTCCTACCTCAGCCATCCTGGAAGGGGTTTTCCGTGGTTTCCCACTTCTCCTCCACGCAAATGTCGGGATGGTACCTTCCTTCCCTCTTCCTTGTCTATCCCTTCCAATCTTCCCCTCCCCCCACAAGGCCCCTGTTCAGCATAGCAGGTGAGGCAGCCTGGGCGAGGTACTGGTCATTCTCCCCAGTTGTATCAGTTGTCTCACACTCCAGGACACTGCCCTTGAGACGGTAGAGGTGCGATCCGTCGCTGAGTCCGAGGGAAAACCAACCCTGGAGGGTAAACAGATTAAGAAGAAGAAGTAATTGCTATATAAATACAGGAATACCACACGTATCTGAGCTTTAGAACACATGACTCTTCATTGCAACTGCCTTAGACCTCTTCATAAATTTCTGAACTAGATTTATGTTCAAAGCACTGGCCTTGTTGAACGGGTTTTAATTTTTTCCAGAATTCTTTTTTCGGGAAGCTTTGATCTGAATTCAGTCATCAATTATCTGCATTTAGGGCTGTAGCCGAGGTGACAGATTCCCTAACAATTTCTTACCTAGCCTTTTCTTAAACATTTTCAGTGAACTTGGAAATTTATAAAATATTTTCATTGATAAACTATTTGAATCTCTTAACTCCTCGTCCTACAAATGAATATTTGCCGCAATTGAGTTTTTGTTCTTGTAAATATGCTAAAAAATAGTCTCACAGTCGGCATTGATATGTAGAAATGATAAAAAGGATTACGCTAGAGATTCTGTCATATTTAAGAACACCACCAGCTGATTGCATCTGTCTTGTCAGTGCCCACTCAACATCAATTCTCTCTAGCTACTTAAAGAACAAAGAAAAAACTGGGACTATAAAAAGTTACAGGAATACTAAATCTGTTCTCAAAATAACGAGACTGGGCGAGTTGGCGTTGCGGTTAGGGGTGCGCAGCTATGAGCTTGCATACGAAAGATAGTGGGTTCGAACCCCGCTGTCGGCAGCCCTGAAAATGGTTTTCCGTGGTTTCTCATTTTCACACCAGACAAATGCTGGGGCTGTACCTTAATTAAGGCCACGGCTGCTTCATTCCCAGTCCTAGACCTTTCCTATCCCATCGTAGCCATAAGAAGTATCACGGGATAAGTCTATGCGATCCGGAAAGAGGGGGAAGGACGAAAATAGGGAGTCTCCCGCTTAAATCGGGGCAGCTGGCACGTCTGTATTCTGTGTATCACTAAGTAATTATGTGACATTACCAAATGATTAATTAGTAAGTTAAAACATACATGGACATGAGGTGGGGAGGGGGAGGCTGACGGAGAAGTCTCCGCTGCCCTCAGTTATAATTTTTGTAAAAAAGGAACGACCTCAGACTACGCATGGTTGACCACCCCTGCTGCAGGGTCTTACCAGGATAGTATCGTCCCATACGAATGTAATGTTTAACACTTAATATTCCTGATTTTCCTCTAATTTTCAAACCACATTTCTGGTGTCCCTAAAGAATTCAGAACTGTGAAGTACTTACTGTTTATCTCATAAGTCCGCCAGCCGTACGCCACATTGAGTTCTTTCTTCCCTTTGAACAATCCAAAGTTAATTTTTCCGTTAGACTCTTCTGGGTTGGAAAGTCTCCTGGCACGAGCCACAATCCAGAACTTGGTCCCCATAGCGGCGACTATGAGGGCTATAGTAAGACACGACCCGAAGAAGGTCACAAAGATCATCCCCCTCTTGAAGAGATTCATCTTGTCCCAAGTTTGTCAATACGCTAGCGGCAGTCAACAGAAGAAGAACATTGCATGGCACACAATTGAAACAGACACACGAGTTAGTGTCCTACTCCAACATCGATATCACTGGAATGTGAAACGCCACTCCTTTGAAGTTAAATTCTCGTATTGGACCTCAAACTCACGAGACGAACACTGGTAAGGCACTTCACCGAGCACTGTTTTGTTTAAATATTTGCTAAACTGTCGGAGCAGGAAGGAACATTTCGAGACGTTCAACTCGCACAACACCGAGGTGGAGCGCACACGAGCCAACTGAAGATGTGGCCATACGCGGCAGCACTGCAGCGGCAACAGCGCGCGATGTCTCCCCTCCGCCATGCTGGAGCAGCTGTGGGAGGGGAGCGCGCCTACAGTGTGGTCTCCAAGCAACAAGTGTAGCGAGCTCAGAATTTCACTGGGGAAAGAAATTAGAAGGGCTCAAAACGTCCCTCATTCCGGTAAACCAAATTCTACGGGAAAGAGAGAGAAACAGATCAAACAATCAATCAATCAATCAATCAATCAATCAATCAATCAATAACCACTCGTCTGCATCTAGGGCACGGCCACGTGACACAGTCTCTATGTGTTGTTCACGAAGTTTATTCTTAAATTAATTTAAGGGAACTTAGAAATGTATCGAACTCCTCTTACTATCAACGAAAATTTGCCCCAATTTGTCCTCTTGAAGTCCAAGTTTGTGATCTTTCGTATTAACAATTCCACTCAAACTTATTCGTCTACTAATGTCATTCCACATGTGACACTGATCGCTTTGAACATACCGCTTAGTCAACGTAACGCTACTCTTTTGTCGGAAATCACCCAGAACAAATCGAGCTGCTTTTCTTTATTTTTTTCAATTCTCGAATGAGGTAAACCTGGGAAGGGTCCCATACACTGGAACCATACTGTAATTGGGCTCTTACCAGAGACTAGGACACTCTGTCCTTTGCATCATTACTTTATTTTCTCTCTTAATCTGTTTACCCTCCAGGGTTGGCTTTTTCGTCGGACTCAGCGAGGGATCCTACCACTACCGCCTCATGGGCAGTGTCCTGGAGCGTGAGACTTTGGGTCAGGGGTATACAGCTTATCACGCGATAGATAAAAACCATTATCAAAACAGATAAAAATGTTTTGGGATTGCCTAATGTTGATACAAAACACCCTCTCTCCCTCGGCAATAAATGTTATGTAAAAAAGAAAGCTATAATTAAAAGAAGTACTACTTGAAATGTCTCGGATGGTAACACACTGTACCTTGGTGACTAAGCGAGAAGAAATGTTTATAAACGTCTGAAATAGCTCTTAAACAAACCAAAGTTCGGTATCAGGTAGCATTCATATGTCAACACTGCTTCACCAAATGGTTGGATTCCATTCAACCTGGATCATCCAGCGACACGGAAGAATTTATGGAAGCAATAGCACCACCAGCTGTGCATAGTGGACACGCCTAAAGGTGTGTGGTGTATTTTAACTAGTACTTTCCTAAAATAATCATATTCGTGAAAAAAATATTTATTTATTTATTTATTTATTTATTTATTTATTTATTTATTTATTTATTTAATTTATTTATTTATTTATTTATTTATTTATTTATTTATTTATTTATTTATTTAATTTATTTATTTATTTATTTATTTATTTATTTATTTATTTATTTATTTATTCAGTTTACCGTTCATGTTTGGTTCCTCCCTCGAACTGAGCGAGGGGTTCCCACCTCTACCGCCTCGAGGGCAGTGTCCTGGAGAGTGAGACTTTGGGTCAGGGGATACAACTGGGAAGAAGGTCCAGTACCTCTCTCAGGAGTCTTCACCTGCTATGATGAACAGGGGTCTTGTGGGGGGATGGGAAGATTGGAAGGGACAGACAAGGAAAAGGGAACAAAGCGGCTGTGGCCTTAAGTTAGATACCATCCCGTCCTTTACCCGCAGAAGAAGTGAGAAACAACGGGAAACCACTTTCAGGATGGCTGAGGTGGGAATGAACACTCTCTATTCACATGACGTCTCGAGGCTGAGGGGACCCGGTTTTAGTACTCGTACGACTTTTTCAAATTTCGTGGTAGAGCCTGGAATCAAACCCGGGCCCCGGGGGTGGCAGCTAATCACTCCACAGAGACGGACATTATTATTATTATTATTATTATTATTATTATTATTATTATTATTATTATTATTATTATTATTATTATTAAATAAAAAATCGCAATTTATTGTAATGTGTACATTTAATCGGGCTCTGAACTTTGCCTATCATACCTAAATACTTGTAATGTCGTTCGACCGTGAGGCCATGAGGTACATTTTTATACAACAAAAAAAATATCGGAAATTTCAAGGTATTTCACTAAAAACGCGCCTGTGTAAGAGTTTCGCCACATCATATGCAGTAGATCTGGCAAAAGTGTAACGTGTACTGTCCTTTAAGGTAGAGACGAACTATCGAGGACGAGTGGCTTCAAATTAAGGTGGCACTAACAAGCATAGCCAAGATTTGTTTTAACATAGTGCGTGGGTATGAGTAAATATTTGTATTTACAAAATCAAATTGTGTGAAATTATGCTTAATATACTGCACACATTCCGAAGTAGATATAGTTCAGTTTCTATTCATGTCTGAACAGTTACAAGCAATTTCGAGCTTTCGGGAGATAGTGGGTTCGAACCCCATTGTCGACAGTCCTGAAGATGATTTTCCGTGGTTTTCTATTTTCACACCAGGCAAATGTACCTTAATTAAGGCCACGACCGCTTCCTTCCCACACCATAACACGTGCCTGTGTCGGTGGGACGTGAAGCAACTTGAAACTTCTTTTACACATTAATAAGAATATTAGTAGTTTTATGACGAATAGAATCTTGCCCCTTAATTCAAAATTTGTGTATGATATATTAATTACAAGAAAAGTGACTTGAACCTACGATATGTTTGATGAATGTCCAAGTTCTTTGAAACCACAACAACTGCTAGGCAATATGCCACCTGTAAGAGCACATTCAAAGTGTTCGCACCGAGCGGGCAGTATCCAGTGATCGGGAGATAGTGGGTTCGAACCCCACTGTCGGCAGCAGCCCTGAAGATGGTTTTCCGTTGTTACCCACTTTCACAACAGGCAAATGCTGAGGCTGCACCTTAATTAAGACCACGGCCGCTTCCTTCCTACTCTTAACCACTTCCTGTCCTATCGTCGTCATAAGACCTATCAGTGTCGGCGCGACGTAGAGAAAATTGCAAAGTGTTCATCATTGTTCTTGATGTATTTTGTGTAATCCTGATCACTGAACACATTCACTAATATTATGTACACATAAAATGGTGAATTATTATTCAATTGCTATAAAAATAAAGTGTCAGTGGACTTACGTTTATATTGCTCCAAGTTTCAAGTTGCTTTAGCTCTCACGTACAGAAATACAGAAAACGTTTATGTGCAACGTGTAGAAACATCCATACATACATTATCATTATAAAACGTTATGCCTTTCAGCGTTCAGTCTGCAAGCCTCTCCGAATTTACTAAACGTCGCCACAATCCTCGATTTGCAACTAGTGTTGTGGCCTCATTTAGTTCTATACCTCTTATCTTTAAATCGTTAGAAACCGAGTCTAACCATCGTCGTCTTGGTCTCCCTCTACTTCTCTTACCCTCAACAACAGAGACCATTATTATCCTAGGTAACCTATCCTCCTCCATTCGCCTCACATGACCCCACCACCGAAGCCGGTTTATGCGTACAGCTTCATCCATCGAGTTCACTCCTAACTTAGCCTTTAGCTCCTCGTTCCGAGTGGCCTCCTGCCATTGTTCCCACCTGTTTGAACCAGCAATAATTCTCACTACTTTCATACTTTCATATCCTGAGTCCACCCAGCTTTTGCTCCCTAAAGCAAAGTTTGTTTGAAAACAGACCGATGTAAAGATAGTTTCGTCTGGGAGCTCACTTCCTTCTTACAGAATACTGCTGATCGCAACTGCGAGCTCACTGCGGTAGCTTTACTGCACCTTGATTCAATCTCATTTAATATATTACCACCCTGGGAGACACACAACCGAAATACTTGAAATTATCTACCTGTTCCAGCTTTGTATCACCAATCTGACATTCATTTCTCTTGGATTTCTTACCTACCGACATCAATTTAGTCTTCGAAAGGATAATTCTTATGCCATACTCATTGCACCTCTTTTGAAGTTCCAAGATATTAGACTGCAGACTTTCGGCACAATCTGCCATTAAGACCAAGTCGTCAGGATAGGCCAGACTGCTTACTATATTTCCACCTAACTGAATCCCTCCTTGCCACTTTATACCTTTCAGAAGATGATCCATGTAAACTATGAACAATAACGGTGAAAGATTATAGCCATGTCTAACATCTGTAAGTACCCTGAACAAAGAACTCATTCTACCATCGATTCTCACTGCAGCCCAACTGTCAACGTAAATGCCTTTGATTGATTTTAATAATCTACCATTAATTCCATAGTCCCCCAGTATGGCGAACATCTTTTCCCTCAGTACCTTGTCATATGCTTTCTCTAGATCTGCGAAACATAAACACAACTGCCTATTCCTCTCGTACCATTTTTCAATTACCTGGCGCATACTGAAAATCTGGTCCTGGCAGCTCCCCTCTGGTCTGAAACCACACTGGTTTTCATCCAACTTTCTCTCAACCACTGATCGCACCCTCCCTTCCAAGATGCCAGTGAATACTTTGCCTGGTATACTAATCAATGAGATACCTCGATAGTTGTTGCAATCCTTCCTGTTCCCTTGCTTAGAGATAGGTGCAATTACTGCTTTTGTCCAATCTGAAGGTACCTTACCAACACTCCACGTTAATTTTACTACTCTATGAAGCAATTTCATCCCTATCTTCCTACTATACTTCACCATTTCAGGTCTAATTTCATCTATTCCTGCTGCTTTATGACAATGGAGTTTATTCACCATCGCTTCCACTTCCTCTAGCATAATTTCACCAACATCATTTTCCTCCTCCCCATGATCTCGGTTGTTCGCAACACCACCAGCAATATTTCTTTTTACGTTGAGAAGATTTTCAAAATATTCCCTCCACCTCTCCAGTAATTCCCTGGGATCTATTATAAGTTCACCTGAATTACTCAAAACACTGTTCATTTCCTTTTTCCCTCCCTTCCTAAGATTCTTTATTACTGTCCAGAAAAGTTTACCCGCTGCTTGACCTAGCCTTTCCAGGTTATTACCAAAATCTCCCCACGACTTCTTTTTGGATTCTACAACTATTTTTTTTGCTCTGTTTCTTTCATCGACGTACAATTCCCTGTCTGCATCGGGCCTTGTTTGGAACCATTTCTGATAAGCCTTCTTTTTACGTTTACAAGATACTCTCACTTTATCAATTTCACCATCTTAACACACACAGTTGTTCCTAGGCATTCCCTTGCTGTTTCTACTACAGCATCCCTGTATGCCACCCTTGTAATTCTGTCTAATTTCCTCGTCCTGGAGATTTTATATCCCTATTCATTTGCAGACACATTTCACTTTCTCTATCCTAGGCCTAGAGATACTTAGTTCACTACAGATCAGATAGTGGTGTGTATCATCGAAAAATCCACGAAAAACTCGTACATTCCTAACAGATTTCCTGAATTCAAAGTCTGTTAAGATATAGTCTATTATGGATCTGGTACCCCTAGCCTCCCATGTGTAGCGGTGAATAGCCTTATGCTTGAAGAATGTATTCGTAACAGCTAAACCCATACTAGCACAGAAGTCCAGCAAACGCTTCTCATTCCCATTAGCTTCCATATCTTCGCCACATTTACCAATCACCCTTTCGTATCCTTCAGTTCTATTCCCAACTCTCGCATTGAAATCGCCCATTAGCACTATTCTATCCTTGCTGTTGACCCTGACCACGATGTCACTCAATGCTTCATAAAACTTGTCAACTTCATCCTCATCTGCACCCTCACATGGTGAATATACGGACACAATTCTAATCCTAATTCCTCCAATTGACAAATCTACTCACATCATTCGCTCATGTACGTGCCTAACAGAAACTATGTTGCGTGCAATGGTATTCCTGATAAAGAGCCCTACCCCAGACTCTGCCCTTCCCTTTCTAACACCCGTCAAGTACACTTTATAATCTCCTATATCTTCCTCGTTATCTCCCCTTACCCGAATATCACTTACTCCTAGCACATCCAGATGCATCCTCTTTGCTGACTCAGCCAGTTCTACTTTCTTTCTTCCATAAGCCCCATTAATATTGATCGCTCCCCATCGAATGCACTTCATTCGCCAAATTGTTTCCAAGGAGTCCCTCGCCTGTCAAATGGGAGTGGGACTCCATTACTCCCACAGGTCCGAGGCTTGCTTAAAGTGTTCTGAGGTCGGTAAATTCATGAAGCAGGATGCTGCCCTACTTGCACATAGTCCAAGTGAGGATCCCTCCTCTAACGGGTTATGGATCAACGGTGGATTGTATAGTTCTAGCCGCCTGAGCACAAGGAGGGCCACGACTCAGAATATGTCCGAGATGCCCACTCCCATTCCATAGCAACTGGTATCCCGACTCTCAGGACCACTTACTAGGCCACTCAGCCGTTGCCCATGGTTCATGAACTAGGACGTGACTACAGAAACCCACAAAATGAACCACTGGGAAAACATGTAAATTCATGCAGTAGTATATGAGGAAGGGTACAAATGTTGATGAAAAATTTAATCTCATGTAAATAAATAAGTGTACCTGCAGCAGTTTCTTCATTTTTGACATTTCACTGCAACCATTTTATTTTTCCTAGTTGTGTTTTGGTCATTTTACTTCCTCTCTTCCTTCTTATTTTCAAGAACTTCTTATCATACTTATATTCTACGTTCTGTAGGAATTATTAAGCCAGCCCCGTGGTGTAGGGGTGGCGTGTCTGCCTCTTACTCGGAGGCCCCGGGTTCGATTCCCGGCCAGGTCAGGGATTTTTACCTGGAGCTGAGGGCTGGTTCGAGGTCCACTCAGCCTACGTGATTAGAATTGAGGAGCTATCTGACAGTGAGATAGCGGCCACGGTCTAGAAAGCCAAGAATAACGGCCGAGAGGAGGCGTCGTGCTGACCACTTATAACTTTCTAAATGTTTCTAAATGTTTTAAATATTTTTTGTAGATCTAACTTCACAGTCATTTTAAATTCTACGAGTTCTTTACAAACTATTGCTTTTTAATCAGTATTCTGTGTATTATGTATTCTTTGTCTTCGGACAGACTGTAGGTGGAGGAAGTATATGTAATAAATATCAATCGCAAAGAAACAACTAGAAAATCGAATAAAATTACCCCTTGCAGGTACAACTTACACCAGTATATTTTGGATAAACATTTATTTCTTATTATTCTGAAAACCCACAACCTGTTTTCCAGTCTTTGGCCGGGTCAGGGATGTAATGAATGAATCAGATATAGGCTGTTATTACGATGGGGTCGCCACTCCCAAAGTGACTTATATTAATGAGTTCTATCGACGTTCTTCACACTTATGTGGTCGCGGGCACGCATTTTGTCACATGCACATGGTTTAGGCCAGATTTTACGGCCAAATGCACTTCCTAACGCTAACCCTATGTAGAGGGATATAATCACTATTGCGTGCTTCTGTGGTGGTATGCTGTCTTAATATGAAGAGGAGAGTGTCGGGACAAACTCAAATAGCCGATACCCAATCCAAACGATCACACTCGATCCGGCTGTGAATCGAACTCATAACCCTCTGAATCGAAGGTCTCAAAGCTGACATGACAATTCGGACATACAAATTTCATCATTATATTTTAATATTTCTCGTGAGTTACTGTAGTACCACCTATGCATGAATCTACATCTACGTTGAAAATACTGCCTACTGAAATCTACTGTTAAGTGGTATGTCTCGAGGACCTTACCGACAGGTAGAGCTGCCATACTGCAATTTAGTCATTACTTCACTCTAGGAAATGTATCCTTGTGGACAAAACATGACAGCCTCATTTCCTGGAAGCGACCTGGATCCAGCAGTCAATCACAACCTTCACCCTGCTGAGTTAACGAGTTCTATCTGACCCTTGCTTGTTGTGGAGAAGTTGTCAAATCACTTTCTTCAATCATTACCCTTTTTCGTATCGAATGCAGTAGATGATTTGGCAACTCCGGTTACAGTAGACGTAGTAGAAAACGCTAAAAGCCGTTAATAGACACCGGGCTGCCGCTGGTGAGCAGTGGTGTGAGACGAGGTCGTCATGTATTTTACCAAGTATACAGTCTAAAGAAGCGACACAGGTTCAATGACGCCTTAGAGCCATGCTGTATGCAACCCACCTCACAATACTGCTTTGTGGGATGCTGGCTCGCTCTGGACCTGCAGTATCAAATTGGCACTACAGCAACTTATCCATGAGGTTGCATCCAAGAGATAGTGGGTTGGAACACCACTGTCGGCAGCTATATGCCTTGAGGAATTCCCCTCTTAATTATTACAGGGTCAGACAAAGCTTCGCCTACGCTAATTCTCTGAGATATATTTTCTAGAAATATAGCAACCCATTCAGTCACTCTTTTGTGTAGTCCAATTGCACTCATTTTTGCCAGTAGCCTCCCATGATCCACCCAATCAAATGCTTTAGACAGGTCAATCGCGATATAGTCCATTTGACCTCCTGAATCCAAGATATCTGCTAAATTTTGCTGGAATCCTACAAGTTGAGCTTCAGTGGAATAACCTTTCCTAAAACCGAACTGCCTTCTATCGAACCAGTTATTAATTTCGCAAACATGTCTAATATAATCAGAAAGAATGTTTTCCCAAAGCTTACATGCAATGCACGTCAAACTTATGGCCTGTAATTTTCAGCTTTATGTCTGTCACCCTTTCCTTTATACACAGGGGCTACTAACATATAGCAACTCTCCATTCATCTGGTATAGCTCCTTCGACCAAACAATAATCAAATAAGTACTTCAGATATGGTACTATATCCCAACCCATTGTCTTTAGTATATCCCCAGAAATCTGATCAATTCCAGCCGCTTTTCTAGTTTTCAACTTTTGTATCTTATTGTAAATGTCATTGTTATCGTATGTAAATTTTAATAATTCTTTAGCATTAGTCTCCTCCTCTATCTGGTCATTATCCTTGTAACCAACAATCTTTACATACTGCTGACTGAATACTTCTGGCTTTTGAAGATCCTCACATACACACTCCCCTTGTTCATTAATTATTCCTGGAATGTCCTTCTTGGAACCTGTTTCTGCCTTAAAATACCTATACATATCCTTCCATTTTCACTAAAATTTGTATGACTGCCAATTATGCTTGTCATCATGTTATCCTTAGCTGCCTTCTTTGCTAGATTCAATTTCCTAGTAAGTTCCTTCACATAGCCATTTTTAACTCTATTTCTTTCAGTCTGCACCTCCTTCTTTGTCTCTCTATTCTCTGTTATAATATAGTGGATCCCTACCATTCCTTACCACTTTTAAAGGAACAAACCTATTTTCACATTCCTCAACACTTGCTTTAAACATATCCCAGAGTGTGTTTACATTTTTATTTACCGTTTTCTACCGATCATAGTTACTTTGTAGAAACTGCCTCATGCCTGCTTTATCAGTCATATGGTACTGCGTAATAGTCCTACTTTTAAGACCTTCTTTCTATCAAATTTACTTTTAACTATGAAAAAACCGCTGCGTGAGCACTAATACCATCTATTACTTCGATTTCTCTATAGAGCTCATCTGGTTTTACCAGCACCACATCCAGGATATTTTCCCCTCTCGTTGGTTCCATCACTTTATGAATCAGCTGTCCTTCCCATATTAACTTATTTGACATTTGTTGGTCATGTTTCTTGTCGTTCTCATTTCCTTCCCAACTGACATCTGGTAAATTCAGATATCCCGCTACAATCACATTCCTTTCCATGTCGATTCCCACATAGCTGATTATCTTATCAAATAATTATGAATCCGTGTCAGCGCTACCTTTTCCCGGTCTGTACACTCCAAATATATCAAGTTGCCTATTATCTTTAGAAATGAGCCTTTCACCTAGAATTTCTTGTGTCTCATCTTTAACTTTTTCGTAGCTTAAAAATTCGTCTTTCACAAGAATGAACACCCCCCCCACCCACCATTCCTATCCTATCTCTACGATACACACTCCAGTGAGGTGAGAAAATTTCTGCATCCATTATATCATTTCTCAGCCATGATTCAAGTCCTATTACAATATCTGGTAAATATATATCTATTAAATTACTTAATTCTATTACTTTCTTAACAATACTTCTACAGTTCAACACTAACAATTTTATGTCATCCCTACTTGTTTTCCAGTTCCCTGTTCCCTTATTACCGCTCCCTAGGCCATCCCGTTTCCCTGAATGTACCTCCCTATTACCCTTCCAAACAAATTTCCTAACTTATACGTACCACTGCGGTTTAAGTGAAGGCCATCTGAGCGCAGATCCCTATCTCCTACCCACCCATTACGATCTAGAAATTTCACTCGCAGTTTCCCACATACCCACTCCATAGTCTCATTTAAATCCCCATTCACCCTCCAGTCAGTATCCCTCCTACACAGTATTCCACTAATAACCTCCGCTTTCTTAAACTTCACCCGTGCTGCATTTACCAGATCCCACACATCTCCAACTATGTTGGTACTTGTATCAGCTTGCCTTACGTTGTTGGTACCAACGTGAAACACTACCACCTTCTCCTTCCCCTCCTCCCTCTCTTCTACTTTTCTCAACATCTGCCTCAACCTAATTCCTGGATAACACTCTCCCCTGGTTCCCTTTCCTCCACACACTTTCCCCACGTGTCTAACGATGGAATCCCCCATGACCAAAGCCTCAACCCTACCCACTTCATTTGATCCCCTCCCCACCTGGTCAGCCCTATCTTTCGTAATAGCTGCAGAAGCTAGTTCCTACTCCCTTTTCTCTTTCCCATGACCCTGTTCCACCTGTCTTTTCCTATCCTCTGCTCTACATTTCCCTTCCCTACCTTTTCCCTTCCTCCTACTTCCACACATCTCAGCAACAGTTCCCTGTCTCTCATCTTCCCTCTGTTGTTCTACCTGGAGTGACTCGTACCAATTTCTCACAGACACCTGTCCTGAATTCTGATCCTGAATAGAGCCCTTAGCCTGCAATCTCCTTCCCCTTAGAACATTAGACCACCTGTCTTCTACAACTCCCCCCTTTCCTTCCCCTCCCTCTTGTACACCTACTGTAACCTGTACATTGTTTGAGGGAGTCCTGTCTTCCTTCCTGTCTTCTGTGAGAATCCTAATTATCTCCCTCAAACTCTCCAACTCCTCCCTCATACCACTCAATGCCTCGCCACACCCGCAGTAAGTACACTCGCGCTCCTTAGCCATTCTTTACGGGGAAAAAATGAAATTAAAAATAAAATAAAGTACCTTATGTGCATAAAAAGTAAATGAACGGAGGGATATATTGTCTGGGATAGTACTCAAAGATCACATGACAATAAGGTAATTAATATACGACTACACTACAATACTACTTAGTCGTACTCTATTTTTATCCTCTGCTGTGAATTACTGAATACCGAAAGGAATACACAAGAACTACACAATTCCAAACTGCAATTAAGCCTATCCTAATTACAACAACAGAATTTTAGTAAGAGTTTATACGGATACCGCTACTACACCTGTACTACACAAATATTTTACAATAATAAAATAAGCACACTAAATTCTAATAAGATATTACTCGTATACTACTGTACAGTACGCTACAATAAGTTTAAACTACGTTCAGACGTATTATAATTACAATACCCGTACCGTATGTCACTACTAAGCACAAACAGAAATGAAAATTGCAAGTTTGAAATTTACAAAATACTGTACTCAAAGTTACGAACAAAGGTAAATGCTTAGACAGGTTATTATTAGTCCTGTGCTCTAATAGATGCACACGAATATAGCAGGAAAGACACGGTACTTTCTAAATATCCTGTATCTACACTACACCTCTCAACTGAATTGTGGTTATATGAATTTTTACCGCTTGTGGAATACTATTATTTTCCCTACTATGCGGGACGGAGAATAAAAGTGTCCTTAAGTGCTGAAAAATAAGAGGTTGTCTACAATAATTTCTGTCAAAACTACGCCGGGGGCTTGAACTGCAATATTATTGGGATATAGGAATTTGATTATTAAC
Organism: Anabrus simplex; assembly: GCF_040414725.1. NCBI lineage: Eukaryota > Metazoa > Arthropoda > Insecta > Orthoptera > Tettigoniidae > Anabrus > Anabrus simplex. Next base: position 27,519,576 of record NC_090265.1, on the reverse strand, counting down.
TTTTACTCGATGAATAAACGAAGGTGAAAAATACAGAGTATGCAGGGAACTAAGGCTACACATTATCGGAATATAGTAATCAGCTGATTTGTATTTATTTACACAACTACCATGTACATGTAGCAACAATCGTCAACAATCCAAAACTGTTGAGTACCTTCATTATCCAGTGAAATTACCGTGTATTCTCTTTAACTTCTTTTATAAATCGAAGTTTACAGGCGAATCGTGTTATTTAATTTAATAAATTATTACTTTCGTGATAGTTTGAACGGATATCTGTACGAAATATCGGAAAATTTGCGGCGTAAGTTACAATGAGTTACAACTCCTTATGATAATCTACCTTTGTAAATATTTACCAACGAACCTACAGATATTTTAAAATATTGTTTTAAATTTAATATTATTATCTGAAGTATTTCCTAAACCTAAAATTCGAACAAGGTACACCTAGCTAGCCTACTTATCCTAGAAAACGTAATCTAGTGAACACCAAATGAATTACTTGTTATAAAATTTAAATAAATATCACTACACCCAGTTTCTACCAACAAGCACTAAACACCAATATATAAATAGCACTAAATGGAACATGCACACATAAAATTTTCCTCTGAGGAAAATGTTGGCACGCTGGAGGTAGGAGGTCGTGAAGAATGCACCCAATTCACTCGACATGTCGCAACGGTTAGCGCTATTAGCTGCCGACGTCGGAGGCCCGGGTTCGATTCCAGGTACTGTCAGATGTAACATTAGCAGGAGGAAGGGTATGTAGTTAAAATGGTACATTCAGTCGACCTCCATTGAAGACTGCGTCTGATAAGAGTTGCGCCATCTTAGGGCGAGGGCACGAGTTTGTGCCCTGTTTCTTGGCTGAATGGTCAGCGTAGTGTCCTTCAGTTTAGAGGGCGCCGAGTTCGATTCCCACACACAATCACTATTGATCTGCATTTAGAGCAGTCGCCCAAGTGGCAGATTCTGTATCTGTTGTTTACCCGGTCTTTTCTTAAATAATTGCAAATAATTTGGAAATTTATTGAACAACTCCCTTGTTAAATTATTCCAGTTCCAACCTTCCCTTGCTAAAACAAATATTTTCCCCAATTCTTCCTCTTAAATAAAAAAAACACCACGTTAACTTATTCTTCTAATAATGGCATTCCACGCTATCTCTCCACTGCTAGCTTGGAACATAGGCCTAACACTTAGTCGAACAGCTCGTCTCCTTTCTCTCAAGTCTTCCCAGCCCAAATTTTGCAACCTTTTCGTAACGCTACTCTTTTGTCGGAAATCACCCAGAAAAAATCTACCTGCTTTTCTTTGGATTTCTTCCAGTTTTCGAATCAAGTATTTCTGGTGGGGATCCCATACGCTGGAACCATAGTCTTTTTGGAGTCTGACCAGAGACTTACATGAGTCGGTTAGTTCCAAAACTCAACATGTCCACAAAAATAACAAAAATGAGGTATTGTATGTTTCATAATCTTTGGGGCTCTCTATTTATTACGCGATAATGTTTTGTTTCATAACTCTTCTTATTTATTAGATAATAAACCTTAAATTTTCAGTTCTGTTCCAAAACTGTGTATGTCCACAACATGTTCTGTTCCATAACTCGACATGTCCAAGATAATCTGGTAACAGAAGGAAGCTTATTGCTGTAAGAAAGGTTTTCTGTTGATGATGTGTATTTTAATGTATCGGCAGTGACTACTTTCATCGTAGAGAAGTCAGTGTGCGCACTCACGTAGCTTTTATAAATAGTGAAATGTATGAAGAAGAGATTAGAGTCTGTGAAAACAGTATTATATCTGCCGAGACAGGACGTAGTAAGAAAGGATCAAGAGATGTGGATACATGGAAGAAAACCAGAGGTAAACGAGCAAGGTGAGTACTGCATATACAATATCTCGTTTTAAAACTAATATTTCCCTTATTATGACAACTCTTATTTATTTCAGGTCATAAAAATTTCTTCCGGAGAAACCAAATGTACCCATCTATCCAGATTAGGTTTTAATTGTAATCACCTTGGGATGTAGGATGTCAGATGTTTCCAGCAGTCATTTTATGATTCTCACAATGATGTGTGTCAAAATTCATTCAATTCTTTGGTATGCGACACAAGAATCTCCCCAAATCACATAAAACAGTACCTTGTAGTTTGCCCGGTATCAGGGTATCCTTTTATGCCACCAGACAGAGTATTTGGTCCCACTGAAAAAAAAAGAAATGTGGTGACGGGAAATAATTCTAAAGCCAGGGGATTGCAGAGGCATTTTTTTTAAAAGAAATTTGGAGCTGTAATCTGTACCGATATATATTTTTAACTGGAAAAAATCAGTCAGTGAAGTTTTAAAACCACCTGCTAACTGGCATTTCAAATTTGCTCCCACGAAAAGATTCATCATACAAAGGAACAAAACCACAAGGTGAAGCAATATATTTGACAAACCTGGGGAAGCCGTAAGGTCTTCCAGGCGGTGTTCTCCCTAGAGAACGAAAAGGTTTAAATATATTCTCTCTCGATATTTGAAGTAAAAAACTGGACTCGAATAACGCTAAGAAAATTAACTTTCATCGTAAAACTGTACATTCTCATGAATGAGGAAGACTGTTAGGTGAGTGACGTTTAGGGCGCAGTTCACTGGTAAAAATTTTCAGGTTCAAGATAAGGCACGGACTCTCGAGCTTCCATCCCAGTGTATAGTGCTGATGAGGGGGGAGAGATGTAAAGGGGAAGCTCGCTGGTGGACGGTTTCGGAGGGACGAAGGGTGCGGGAAGAGGCTTTAAGCTCGGCAGAGTCTTCACAAACCCCTCTACGAACATGCGCCAGCCATGGCTGCATAATAATGACATTAAATAATAATTCATGTGCTTGTTTGCCTTATTTTTATTTTTATTTGAAGACGAAAAATTATCATGAATGATAATGAAATATAACATTTGAGACAAGGAATGTTGATTCAAATTGCAAATGTGAAGTAAGACGGGCCTCTGCCTTGCGCCCTGCGTTTCGTGAGGGTTGGCAGCAGTGAGCGAGTCCGTTTTCCCGCGGAACACTTGAATGAGTGCGGTGATACTGGCCCGTAGTAGCACTCTTTGTTTGTTATGTTCGTGCTTCGGGGTGATTATTTTGTACGCTATTGTAGTGTGTGTTAATTTACCGATGCGACTGTGATTTGGAACCGCTTGTGGTGATTGTGATATCCTCGTGATTTCTTTACCTGTGATATTTAATTATTATCACTATTATTATTTTTATGATTATATCTTACATCATACGGTGGTTAATTATTCCTCCTTTTGAAAATGAATTCTGTTGACGCTATTTTCAAGAGCGGACGTCTTTCTTTTGAGAGTAGATTAGAACTGAAAAGGCTAGGACCTCCGAAACCTGATTTAAATATTACACACGTTCAGAATCCTTGCAAAACTAAAGCTGACTATACCAGAAAATTCAACTGCACATTGTAGGGCCTACAAGTATGCAGACTGGTTGTGTGGATGTGAGATAAGAAATGCATTTTGCTACACAGGTTTGGCTATGAATTCTCGTGATCCCGCGTGGACATTAACTGGTGTTACGGACGTAAAACACTTGAATGAGTAGAAAAACCATAAATACAGTCAAAAGAACATAAACAATAGTATTCAGTTCGCGATGCTTGGTAAGGTGCCTGTTGGATAGTGCGTGTAGGTTGAAAATTAAAACGTTCAATGAGGGTGTTACGTACGATACTCAGTAAACTGACTGACTGCATTATGTTTTGTGGAAAATCTGAGTTCGCTCTGCGAGGGCACAATGACCGATTCATCCGATAATCGTGGAATTTTTCATGGGTTGGGCAATTTAATGGTGGAGCTAGACTCTACTTAAAGGGGCACATTGAAAAACTAGCAGTCGTGCTTTTCTGGGCCTATCTAAAACTATACAGTTTTCGACTCAGTCTATCCCGCACATGTTCAGTTGAAGTGTGTCGAGATTTCTCTGAAACCTTTACAGTCTTTACAAAATCTTAACTCAGTTTGTTTTCTGAGACGAAAACAGTTCTTATGCATCCTGTCCTAAAATTCCACCTAGTTGCGGAATTTTTCGGGACACGTTTCCAAACGACCTTATCTAGTACGTCTCTCCGTTTGGAAGATTTGATGAAGAACTTGGAAAATTCTTCTAAATTACTATTTTTAAAACCACTTTATTTTAGGCTGCACAGCGCTCGATAATCAATTGATGAGCGTAATAATGAACAAAGTGTGCATTTTTGTACACGGCCTACATTCTTGCCAGTATACCTGTGTGTTGCCCGATTATCACATTTGAACCATACGTCGGAGCTATTATTTTTCCAGGGGACGTACTTACCTCCAGTTTATCTGCCTGCAGTTCGGCGAATAAAGCTTGACTAATTCCTTATATACGTAATTTTCACATCAGATCATCAGTGATAGTATCCTTCAAATATAATCATCATTGTATATCCAAACAGGAAAAACAGTCAGTAAGGGCAGCCTTAAGATTTCAATTTGCTCTTCTTTTTTCTGTCAAAGTTGACAAGAAAGAGGTGTCGGAAAAAGTACTGTGGCCGCCCCCCCCCCCCGACCTAACAGTCCACCGGCCGCCACTGATATGAACCAAATATTTAATGAAAAATGTAGGTTGATGTTCTACATAAAGTTACAAAATCAATGACGTTCTAAATCTACTCAAAAAGTATTATGGTAGTGAATAGGAATCAAATCCACATCTCAGCTTCTACAAGGAACTGGTAACTTCTAGACAACTGAACTTCCAAGGGCAGGAAGAACAACATGAGAGGAAGATGAGCCAATGATTGACAGCGATACTTTTTGAAAGTGTTCTCCAAGAAGACAGTATTAATTTACTCTTAAGATTAAAGTTATTGAATATGAAAATTTTCCCACTGTAAAATATAGCATTGAAATCAAATAAGAGCTATCTTGAACTTAAAGTGAAAATAAGAATGTTTAGTTGTATTAAGTCTACAACTTCCCTCAGAATCTATTCCGACCCGCATCGTGTCCATTGTTGTTTATTCCAAAACTCAACATGTCCAACAATTTTTCATCATTATTTAACTTTAGTGAAATCCTACATTATTGTCATTGCTGTTATTTCAAATACAACAATTGCCTTTATCATAGTACACATTCTCATCGGTTTAATCCTGATACTAACACTGGTAACAGTTCTTCCATGTTTTCTCAATTCACTTTAACATGGACATGTTGAGTTTTGGAACTAACCGACTCATATGCCCTCCCCTTTGTATTCTTACTAAAACCTTTAAATACCCTCATAGCCTTGTGCAGAGATCTGTACCCTTTATTTCCAATACCGTTTATGTGATTACACCAATGAAGATCTTTCCTTATATTAACACCTAGGTACTTACAACGATCCCAATAAGGATAAAACACCGAGCTCGATAGCTGCAGCGCTTAAGTGCGTTATTTATTTATCGTATGATGTGCACAGATAGATTATATAAATAAGTATACAATATATACAAGCAGAAGCCTATAGTTCCAAATCAAGTCCATTGATTCATTTTAAGGCCTTCTCAGTTGCGTTATGAATGTCCTCCAAAGGACCTTGAAATGCTCTCCGTGGACACTCGGCAATTACGTGGTGGATGGTCTGTGAGGTAGCTCCACAATCACACCCAGAAGACTTCTGCCAGCCCCATTTATAAAGAGTATAGCCGCATCTTCCTTGATTGACTCTTATCCTGTTTAGAGTCCTCCACTGACGTCTGGGTAGATGGAATCCGGGAGGTTGTACATGAGGTAGAGTCACAAGATGTTGATTGGGAACAGAAGACTGCTGCCATTGGTGTAACCAGGCGTTCGTGATGGGGAACCCAGATTCTTCCAGTGTAAGTGCAGTGCGCCAGGGTGGAGATCTAGACTTAAGTCGTGGAGGGGCAGATTGAGTAATATCCTGGTGAACGGGGAGATTGGAGTCCTGGCTGGTCTTCTTCCACAGTTTTAGAAGAGCTTCAGACCTTCTTAAGCAAGGCGGTGGAATATTACTGAATGTAGGCAGCCAGGCCATGTTTGTAGAGCGAATACAACCAGTTATAATGCGCATTGCTTGATTTAGTTGAGCATCAATCTTTGCAGTATGAGCACTGTTCAGCCAAGTTGAAGCGCAGTATTCGGCAACTGAATAGCAAAGAGCTAGAGCAGTAGATCTCAACACTTGGTTGTTTGCGCCCCAGGATGTGCCGGCTAATTTTTGAAGAATATTATTCCGACTTTTGATCTTGGCGGCTGTGTTGTTAATATGATGTTTATATGTTAGGGATCTGTCTAATATGACACCTAAATATTTTGGGAAGGAACAGTGTTAAAAGGATTGATTTCTGAATGTTATTGTAGGCTTGTAGTTGGCAAAATAATTTCTGAGATGAAACACAGATGCAACAGTCTTTGGAGATTTGGACGGAGACACCACTTTTGGAAGTATGTAACTAGCTTTTTTAGATCTGCTGTAAGAATTTGTTCAGCTTCTGGAAAACTTGGTGTTTGATTAACCAGTAGTATATCATCTGCGTAAATAAATTTCCTGGACTTAGTTGCTAGTAAGTCAGCAGTATAGAGGTTGAAAAGTAAGGGTGCCAGAACAGATCCTTGTGGAAGTCCATCATTCAGTTTGTAGGTTTTGCTTACTGCATCATCCGAGAAGATCTGAAAGTTTCTGTTGCTAATCATATTGCCAATGAGATTTGTAAGCTTGACACAGGGGATGGCAGAGATAAGTTTAAGCAGGAGCCCTTCTCGCCAAACAGTATCATAGGCTGCTGATAAGTCTAAGAAGACAGCCATACCAATCTTCCGATTCTCAAATCCATTTTCAATATGAGAGTTCAATGCAAAAATTTGGTCAGCGCAATTTCTTCCAGGTCTGAAGCCAGCTTGTTCTGTGGGAAGGAAATTATTGATTGGGGGACGAGCGTTGCTTTACGTCCGTAGGTGAAACCTTAAATTACCCTACACGTGACCCCCGGGTGGTGCTAAGAAAGCAACGGAGAAGAGATGCGAATGAACTGTCTGAAAAGACCTCTCGGTCATAATGCACAGAGTAATGATGAAATCGGTCCTTATCAGGACCCGGAAGCCTATAGCCGAAAAATCGGACCTTCAATTCGAATATGCCATCTTAACATCGAAGGCATCAGCAGAGCAAAATGCGAGTGTCTAGCTAAAATTCTGAAAGGTCAACAGATTGATGTCATTGCGCTACAAGAAACTCATACAGCCAATGATATGCAACTAAGAACAAGAGGCAAGATCCCAGGCTTCAAGTTAGTGGCTCACAATAATCACGAGATGTATGGCTTAGCTACCTATGTGAGAAACAATATTACTAACTACGCAGTAGTCGACTGTAGCCCAAGTGATGACATTTTCACCGTCACAATTAAAATCAATAATCTAACAATAATGAACGTATATAAGCCACCAAACAAAACTTGGCCCACTCCTCCTCTACCATCCTTACAACACCCAACCGTAATCATAGGAGACTTCAACAGTCATCACACATGTTGGCGCTATCAACAAAATGATCTAAATGGGGAGGCAATTGTTGACTGGATGGACATGGAAAATCTTAAACTAATATATGATGCTTAAGTGCGTGTAGTATCCAGTATTCGGGAGATAGTGGATTCGAACCCCACTGTCGGCAGCCCTGAAGATGGTTTTCCGTGGTTTCCCATTTTCACACCAGACAAATGCTGGGGCTGTACCTTCATTAAGGCCACGGCCACTTCCTTCCCACTCCTAGCCCTTTTCTGTCCCATCGTCGCCATAAGACCTATCTGTGTCGGTGCGACGTAAAGCAACTTATAAAATAAAGGGGATAAAACAAAGAGGACTTTTCCTATTTGTGAAACTTACAACCTTACTTTTAACCATGTTTATCAACATACCATTGCTATCTCACAACATTGTCGAGGTCATTTTACAGTTGCTCACAACCTTGTAACATATTTATTACTCTATACAGAAGAGCATCATCCGCAAAAAGCCTTATCTCTGATTCCACTTCTTTACTCATATCTTTATATATATAAGAAAACATAAAGCTCTAATAATACTACTTTGAGCAATTCCCCTCTTAATGGATACAGGATCAGATAAAGCTTCACCTACTCTAATACTCTGAGTTTCGTTTTCTAGAAATATATCCACCCATTCAGTCACTTTTTCACATTAATTCAGGGACAGTAGTTGAGTCGTGAATTTAATATCCAACCGGCCTTTGGGCTGAGGACTGAACGTATATACAGTGCCATCTACTTATAATTTAGGGAAGAACATATAGCTTGCAAGTCTTCCTTGTAGCTTTTAGGATTTAAAAGAGTTCGATGTCACTTTCGGAAATGTAATATTAGGTGTCAGTGGCAGTGCTGCCAACATATCTAAATAACCATTTTGTTACAGGAACCATACATATTATATTCAGGAAAGCTTACTACTGTACATCCAAAGAAGTGCACAACCAAAATGTGAATGTTCAGTGTTTTTCCTCGCGCAGGTGGCCTTAATACAAACATAGGCTCGACTTCCCCAGATGTACCGTAACACTGGTTCCTTAAAAATCCAATTGACACAAGAGGAACAACACTACCACAGCTGTACGACGGGCATGTCAACTGTCCGGGCGAAATCTGTCAAGCGAAGGAACTCGCGTTCACTTGTAGAATATTAGTAGAGGAATATGGTGCCATCCTTGGCGGAGATGTCAGGGTTGAAGGCTGGCGGTGGTGGCTCGCGGCTGAGCAGGTAGTCTCTGACAGCTAGCACAGCGACACTGGCCAAGCTGAGCAGCAGGGACACGAACACCAACCTGGAACACCACAAGACAGTGTGAGCAGCACGGCAATGAACTCGCAACTGATATTGAGAAAATGACTAGAACATTTAATGTTTTATACTTATAGACACAGTATTTACTGAAAGGCAATAATAACAAAAGAAATGAATCACAGTGAGGTGGGTTGCATACAGGATGGCTCTAAGGAGTATCTGAACCAATAGACGATGAGAATGTGAGTGTGTCAATAATTCGGCACTGTGGGATTCAGAGTGAGCGATCATCCCACAAAGCAGTATTGTGAGGTGGGTTGCATACAGCGTGGCTCTAAGGAGTATCTGAACCAATGGACAATGAGAGTGCGAGTGTGTCAATAATATATTTAGCACTGCGGGATTCAGAGGGAGCGATCATCCCACAAAGCAGTGTTGTGAGGTGGGTTGCATACTGCGTGACTCTAAGGAGTAACTGAACCAATGGACAATGAGAGTTTTTTTTTTTTTTTTGCTATGGGCTTTACGTCGCACCGACACAGATAGGTCTTATGGCGACGATGGGATAGGAAAGGCCTAGGAGTTGGAAGGAAGCGGCCGTGGCCTTAATTAAGGTACAGCCCCAGCATTTGCCTGGTGTGAAAATGGGAAACCACGGAAAACCATTTTCAGGGCTGCCGATAGTGGGATTCGAACCTACTATCTCCCGGATGCAAGCTCACAGCTGCACGCCTCTACGCGCACGGCCAACTCGCCCGGTGACAATGAGAGTGTGAGTGTGTCTAATATATTCAGCACTGCGGGATTCAGAGGGAGCGATCATCCCACAAAGCAGTTTTGTAAGGTGGATTGCATACTGAACAAATATATATATATATTTGCTAGTTGTTTTACGTCGCACCGACACAGATAGGTCTTACGGCGACGATGGGACAGGAAAGGGCTAGGAGTGGGAAGGAAGCGGCCGTGGCCTTAATTAAGGTACAGCCCCAGCATTTGCCTGGTGTAAAAATGGGAAAGCACGGAAAACCATTTTCAGGGCTGCTGACAGTGGGGTTCGAACCTACTATCTCCCGAATAGTGGATACTACACGCACTTAAGCGACTGCAGCTATCGAGCTCGGTAACAAATAAACAATGAGAGTGTGAGTGTTTCAATAAGACAGTTCTGCTTGGACCAGCGTGCGTGCAAGTCAGAGCAGCTAGAGAGCTCTCGAACTGAGTGTACGGTCTAACGAGTCTGTTTTTACTTGTGTGTAAGTGACTACCTGATAAACTCTTGACAGTGGTGACAGATAGGGTTGCTCAAGATATCTATGTGTTCATAGTTAAAAGATCATCATGATAGTGGAAAGGAAGAATATCATTGTGATCAACTTCACCGACAGAGACACGCCCCGACCAGCCACATGCGAAGTGCATGGCTGGATTTTTGACCCCTTCCACGTAGAAGAAAGTGACATCGAGATGATCCAGCTTAATGGTATATCGCAGCAAGTGTACATACAATGCAAGAAGCAGGAAACAACTGAAAAACTGCTACAGGATCATGCAGGTGAGCACTCCTTCCTACACAGTAATGGGTTCCGTAGCAAAGTGACTATTGATTCTGCGGGTCTTGGTACAAAGTTGGTGAGAATTTTTAATCTTCCGATTGAGGTACCACATAGAATAATTGTGGAACAAATTAGTAAATATGGGACAATTTTTTCGATCCAGGATGAAACGTGGAGCTCAGGTTTCCGGTACAAGGTTCATGATGGTGTACGAGCAATTCGACTAATGTTACTTACTTAGATATTGGTGGGCATAAAGCCCTGATCAGTTACGAAAGTCAGCCTACTACGTGCTCGTCTTGCAATGCAGTGGGAAACTTACGGGGTCAATGCCCACGACGTAAACAACCTGTCCAGCTAAGCGAACAGCCTGCTAGTCCCACCTGGGCAACCTTAAACTGCCGATACAACGCAGTCCGCTGCAAGCTACGCAGTTGACTCCTGAAGACAACTCACACAGTTCGTCACCTAGTGACTTACATGAAGCTACACAGGAAACACAACATGATCACCAGAACACTATGCCGGCCACTTCTGTGATGCACAGGGAGAGTTATTAGGTCAACAGGTCGGGGATCACATAACTGAGAACGACAATTCTGATAATAGTAATCACGTACCGCAACCGGAAAGGCTACCTACGATCGAGTCAGATGCCTTACTGCCAGCACAGATACCCCAAGAAACAAATCATAACTAGTTACAGCCTCCAATAACTCAGGATATGGAAACAGAGGGCGGAGATGTATTGACACTACCAACATCCGTCAAAGACAGTAATATGCAAAAGAGCATAATATATCACCGACCTTCGAAAATGAGAGACACGGTAAGTAGAAGAAATGGAAATTACGGAAACAAAACTACCTCAAGTTAGCCAAAGGGATCCTAGGTTAAAGCGGCCGGTAGATGACACTGGCAAAAAGAAAGGCACTAAAATTATCAAACATGTTCCGAATAAATAACTTAAGCACTCGTCTCCATATCCAAACTAAGCATTATGATTGGCGCTGTGTTCGTAGCATCACTTAATGTAAATTGCCTGAGAAGTTGCAGCAAACATGTACTATTACAAGAAATTATTAGAGATTATGACATCGATATCCTTTTCCTACAAGAAGTTAACGTCTTTACCTTGCCTTTCCTTGGGAACAATTATCAATATATTGCCAATCCTGGGGAAAACTCGAGAGGTACTGCAATTATATACAGATCTGGATTACACATTAAACTTTGTGAAACACACCGTAGTGGGAGGATCACGTCGATATTAACAGAAGATAACACACTGTACATAAACATCTACCTGCACTCTGGAACACATCGTCGTCACGAGGGATAGGAATTTCTGACCACACACCTGCCATTCTATTTACGACATATCTACAAAGACTTAAATTTCGGTGAGATTTTAATTGTGTTTTACACGCCAAAGACCAGGGAGGAGAATTCAACACTTCTCCTGCGCTTGAAAGGATATGTCAGGTCTTAGAGCTTCGTGATGGATGGGAAAGTAAACATGGCAATTTCGTACAATTGACATTTTTCCTAGGAAAATCGGCTTCTAGAATTGATAGATTTTACGTAAACAGAGACCTAGCACCGCATGTACATGACATCAGTGTTAAAATAGTACCCTTCAGTGATCATCACGCTGTCCTACTTAAGATTCGTACCATTAGGAGAACACCTGTTATCGGGAAGGGATATTGGAAACTAAATAATGCGTTGCTTAATGACGAGGAAGTGAAGGAGAACTTTCAACAGATGTGGTCAAATATGCTCAGTCGTCTCACCCAACAGGGAACTTTAACGGTACACAAACGGTTGCATAAAGTTAAACCGGTGATTCAAACATTATTTAAGAAACATGGAGCAGAAAAAGCAAGTAACAGACAGAAAGCTCTGCACTTTTACTACACTACACTAACTGACCATCTGGTGCGTCAACAAGCAGGTTACAACGTAAACAGTCACACAGCCGCAGTTAAACGAAGAACAACAGCCATTCAGGAGAACATCCTACGGGGTTCCTTAGTTCGCTCGTGTTCTAATTCACCCTTAGCATCTTTATCATGTCGCCCATGAAAAAAGGAACGGGGAGAGCAAAGTAATATCTACTCTTCATACCGATGACAACAGACGACTCTTATCTACTAAAGACTGTCTAAATGGAACTAAGAAATACTTTAGAGAAACGTTCCGGGACTGTGAGAAATCCCCGCTACATCGAACGACCATTCTGTCTTTCATCGATGAACAACTCAGTGAAAATGACAGGCAACAGCTCCTCCGTCCAATTGAAGAAAGTGAACTATTCGAGGCCCTACGATCGGCCAGTAAGAGATCAGCTCCAGGCCCTGATGGTCTGACTTACCTTTTCTACAAAAAGTATTGGAACATCCTGAAAGCAACTCTTTTAACACTAATGCAACTATTGTTCGCCAATCTACAAGATTGCACAGGCGTTAATGAAGGAATTATAATTCTTATACCCAAAGAGCCCGCACCACGAACTGTATTGGATTTCCGCCGGATAACACTCCTCAACACCGATTACAAACTCTTCATGAAAATACTGGGGAAAATAACGCGACCCTACATTAATACAATCATCACAGTAGGGCAAACATGTGCTATTTCCGAAAGGAAAATTATCCACATCCTACAGGCAGTAAGAAATGCAGTGTTACACTTTGAAGCAGAACCAACTGAAGTGGGCGCGATTCTAAACCTGGACTTCAGAAAAGCTTTCGACAGAGTGCATAATGGGTACTTGTTAGCAGTGCTGCAACGCTTGGGTCTCCCAACCGCAATATGCAATCTTGTTCGAACCATGTATAGCTCGGCGCATTCAAGAATACTTCTTAATGGACTCTTTTCCAGACCAATTCCAATTAAAACATCTGTACGACAAGGACGTCCCCTATGAATGACTCCTTTTGCTTTAAGTATTGAGCCCTTTATTCGGGCAGTACACTTTGTACTGTGCACGATTCCCAACCCCCAGAGCCTGTTCACGGTTGCAGCCTATGCTGACGACATCACCATATTACTGCAGACACCAACCGCTGCCCCACAGTTGAAGAGTATAACAACTTACGAGAAAGCCTCTAATGCCCAAGTCAGTTATCAAAAATCCCAGATACTACCGCTTGGTAGTTGGTCACAAGAAATGACAATTGCGTCCGTACCAATTAAAGATAGAATTAAGATTTTGGGATTAGTGTTCACCCCTAATATGTCCCAAAATATTGACATAAACTGGGCAACCATAGTTTCAAGGGTACGCGCCACATTGTCAATCAGTTTGCGTCGAAACCTGAACATCATCCAAAAGGTGTGGCATATAAACTTGTTTGCCTTATCTAAATTGTGGTATGTGGCACAAATTCTACCCATGCCGGTAAAAATAAGCCAGTGAGTTGAAATCTGTATTAGTTATTATTTATGGCGCGGATATATGTTTCGTGTAGCAAGATCACAAGTGAGAAAATCCGTAGCGCAAGGAGGACTGGGACTCATAGCAGTCGGCGAAAAATGTCAAGCGCTTTTAATGCGAGAGTTAATGAGTGCGAAGACAGGAGTAGGAGCTGCTCATAATACTTATTTTTGGAATACACGTCAGCGAAACCCGAAATATTTAGTGCCGACACGTGGTTTAGAAGAGCGCTGCAAGCGATAGATACGATACGAGTGACAGGAAAGAGAAGAACGAAACACAACTCCAGATCACGGAGAAGTACCCGAATAGGAAATGGAATGAAATCTGGAGAAATTTCAAAGATCCTCATATACCAACTGACTGGAAAGTAGCCGCATATAAAGCTATAAAAGAAAGTATCCCCACAGAAGATAAAAAATTCTGTCACAACATCACCCAATCCCCACTCTGTAAAAAATGTCTGGAGGTGGACACACAGAGACATAACCTTACTACCTGTGGAAATGTCAAAGTAGTCTGGAAATGGTTTTTGTTCTGTGCTAAGACAGATGGCAGGATCGGCTAATTCTAATGCAGCTTACAGAGCAGCCTTAGAGCTGGATTTCGGCACGCAGCACTTGAAATTTGCGCAAACCTGGCTTGTCATGGGGTATCTTTATTATGTCCAGACAAACGAACAGTGCTCCCTGAACACGTTCATTCGTCTACTAAAAGATGCCAAATAACAATTACTGAAACGTGTGCCATCGAGAGAGAAACATCAAGTTAAGGAACTCGAGGGTGTTACATTATAACAGTCGAATGGTCGTGCAGTGGATAGTGCAGTGTTTTTCACGCAATGTGTTTTGTGCCAATGGCTTTTTTTCACTTTTATTCTCAGTTTAAATGACTATTATCTAGAACAATCAGATACGAGGAAAAAGGTGGGTTTTTTTTTAAGGACAGGAGGACTTGTGAACATTATACTGTAGTAAGAGATTGAGTGCTTTGCTTGTTGAGTTACTTTTGTATGTTAATACTGTATCTTGTTATCTGTGAGAAAAGAACTCCACTCTTTGTCAATTTTAGACGTTAAATAACTCATACAAAAATATTGTTAACCGTTAATAAATGTATTGTGGTTGGTACCTTATGTAAAATAAAACAAAAAAACACAAATAATAATAATAATAATAATAATAATAATAATAATAATAATAATAATAATAATAATAATAATAATAATAATAATAATTCAGCACCGCGGGATTCAGAGTGAGCATCATCCCTCAAAGCAGTATTGTGAGGTGGGTTGCATACTGCGTGTCTCTAAGGAGTAACTGAACCAATGGACAATGAGAGTGTGAGTGTGTCAATAATTCAGCACTGCGGGATTCAGAGAGAGAGCGATCATCCCACAAAACAGCGTTGTGAGGTGGGTTGCATATAGCGTGGCTCTAAGGTGTAACTGAACCAATGGACAATCCTTGCTCATTAGTGATTCTGGAATGTCCTTGCTGAAAACTGTTCCTGCCTTAATGTACTTAGACCCTTCGAATCCAAATCATGCTTGCCATCATAATACGAGTATCCTTAGGTGACTTTTTTGTTAAACTGAATTTCCCAGTAAGTTATTTCGAATTCTCCTTACCTCTACAACCATTCTTAATTCTATTTTCTTTCTAACCTGCATTTCTTTCCTAGTCTCTTTATTTCTTTGTTATTGCGGGTCTTTACCATTCCTTACCACCTTTAAGTATATAGACCTATACTTATTTTACACTCCTCAACAGCTGGTTTAAACCAATCACTTAGGCTGTATACATTTTTGTTTCCAATTTTTCACCGATCAAGGTATCAACCATATTGTTCTGCCTAGTATTCCTACTTTCGCAGCCTTCCTTTCTATCGCATTTATTTTTAACTACGACAAAAACAGCTGCATATTGATTTATGCCATGTATCACTTCAGTTTATCCGTAGAGCTCATCTGGTTTCGTCAATACCACGTCAGAGTATTATTTCCTCTAATTGATTCCGTCACTTCAGCTATCCTTTCCAGATTAGCTTATTTACCATTTCTTGGGCATGAAATCTGTCATTAGCATTATCCTTCCCAGTTAACACTTGATGAATTGAGATCACCCGCTACAATTACGTTTATCTCTGTATCGTTCCCCATGTAGCTGATTATCTTATCAAACAATTCCGCATTAGCGTGAGCGGCAGCCTGGCCAGGTCTCTACACCCACTATTATCTTTAGAGATGAGTCTTACACTTAGAATTTAATGCTTCTCATCCTTAACTTTTTCATAGATTACAAATTCTTCTTTCACCAGAATAGTTCTATCAAATCTGTACGATAAATAATCTAGTTCTTCAGCCATGATTCAGCTCGTATTGCACTATTTGGTAAATACATGTCTATTAAATTACTTAATTCTACTCTTTCTCTTACAATAGTTCTGATGATTAAAAACTTTCTGTCATCCTTACTTGACTTTCAGCGCTCTTTACTCTAGTCCTTCCTGTCTCCCTGAATGCTCCTCCCTGCATTATTATCACTTGTAATGTTAAGCACTGGATATACTTACGAATGTTAAACCAGTAATATTGCTGTACTTATGTTGTTGTTGTTGGGTAATTATGTTTAACTTTACTTCATTATCACACTACTGTAAGTGGCCATTGCCACGGAGATATTTCCCGATTGCGATGCATTTGTTAATAATAATAATAATAATAATAATAATAATAATAATAATAATAATAATAATAATAATAATAATAATAATAATAATAATAATAATAATAACCCTTCTAATTAAACCGCATAACTTATACGTATCCCTAAGCTTCAAGTGAAGGCCATGTGAGCGCAGATTCCTGCCTTGTACTCACTCTTCGCGATCTATAAATCTCACTCACCGTTTCCCTCGTACCTACTCAAGGGTTTATTTTAAATCCCTGATCCCCTTCCAGTCAGTATCCCTCCTGCACAGTATTCCACTGATAACCATGTCCGCTCTCTTGTACTTGTCATTATCAGATCCCTCACATCCCCAACTATGTTGGTACATATTCCTGTTTGCCTTACGTTGTTCTCCTTGAGGAGAGAACAACGGCCGTTACAATTCGTCGTGACGACCACACGACACCTTGTAATCTGCAGGCCTTCGGGCTGAGCAGCGGTCGCTTGGTAGGCCATGGGCCTTTGGGGCTGTTGCGCCATGGAGTTTGGTTTGGAAATGCTTATTAAAGTACGTAACATTGAAAATGCCTAAAATACATTTTTAGGGTCTATTTTTTCATATTTCAGAGCTTATTTTACGCATGTAAAATGAACATTTTAGCACTAAAAAATCCGAAGTCTAGTTATGAGCGTGTGAAACAACTAAGACCACGTTCCAGTTATTCAAAAAATATTTTGACAGTTTTCCTGGCTAAACTATGTAATTTTCAGTACATTAATATTGATTATTTTTATAGTTTCTTAACTTGGCTGATGAAAAGCTCACCAGTAGGAGTAGCCCAATGAGGCGAGGCCGGAAGACGTGTAGTCGCCTTTGATGACGTCCGCCACGGCCACGTTGTCTGTGAGCGTGACGGCGAACTGCGACCCCCACAGGATGAGCACCAGCAGGTCCAGGAAGGCTGAAATACATTACACTGATGATAGTCTGAGAACTGGGGGTGGTGGGGATTATTGTTTTAAGAGGAAGTAGGACTTGGCAGCTATCCTCTATTGACACTAATCAGAGGGAAAATAGTGTTATCGTTGCTTCTGTTAACGATCCGCACGTTTTTGATGTCTAATAATATATCAGATATAATGATATTTATAATTTACAACTGCAGTATCCAGTGTGGCTTCTGTTGCTTTCTTTTCTGTACTCGTATGTTTTAATTTAAAAATATACATAAAGTTCTCCATTACACGTAAAAACATAGAATCATGGGCTTAGAAGTCGAGAGCGAGTACAGATTCCTTGGTTGCTCCCCTCTTAGTAGCCTCTTACGACGTTTAGGGGTACAGAGTAAATGTATACTTTCATTCCACTCACAGAGGAGATAGAATCTTTATTCTTCTCCTTTTTTCCTTCGTTTTGGCCATCTGAGGACCACATTAAATCATATCAGCTTCCTTTCTTCTGGTCTTTCCCCTTGTCCAATATACTTTCATTCTCATATTTTCTAACCTTCTTCGATCTTCTGTCCACGATTATTTTATTCTGGGCCTACTTCTGTACTGAAAACCAGTACAAGCCAGACTTTTTACTTATTTAAAAATCACTATGTTGTATATTTCTTCCCATTTCTTCTAGATCCCTTTGTATCTCTTGGATCCAGCCTACTTTGGCTCTCTTGTTCTCAAGAAGTTCTTTTTTTGCAGTGTTAACCTCCCCCTGTTCATTCTCAGGATGTGTCCGAAGAACACGCCCCTTCTTTTCTATCCTGGTATACAGTTCTTGGTTCGCTCCTCTTCTAAATTGGCCGTCCTTCATTCTTCGCGGTCCCAATAACTTCTTCTGTTCCACCATTTCTAATCTCTTAAGTGCTCTTGTTCTTACAAGTTATGAGTTTCTGCTGCGTATAAAGGTTCAGGCCGGCTGACTGCCTGGTAATGTCTCAATTTCCGATAAATGAATAAATAAATAAATAAATAAATAAATAAATAAATAAATAAATAAATAAATAAATAAATAAATAAATAAATAAATAAATAAAATATATTTCTCTTCCTTCCGCAGTCTTCAGAATTGTAATGAATGTTTCCCCGTTAAAATAATTGGCTGCTGCTTAGTTTACAGCCTCCCTTCATACGTCTAGTACGTACAAAATCAACATTTTTCCAAAAACCTGCCTTTCCGTCCACCAAAATGGCGTCGTTGTTCCATCCATAGGACGAACACTGGTTGCCTGGTAACGGTATAGTTTTTTGTCGACGCTATTTCCAGATGGAGCCCCGTCCCAAAAAAACATCCATGTTAAAATGAAAGAGGTCCCACACTTCTAAACACAGAACGTACCAGCTTATCACATGAAACTTTCTTAAATGCAATGATCGAAATGCGCTCCGTTCAGTTAACATTTACACAACCTCTGTGTGTGGCAGCGGTAGAATACACCCGCGGTATCACCTGCCTGTCGTAAGAGGCGACTAAACGCGGCCTCAGGGGCTGTCAACTTGGGACCGTGGGTTGGCGACCACGAGACCCTTAGCTGTGTCCTGGCATTGCTTCCACTTACTTGTGTCAGGCTCCTCGCTTTCATCTATCCTATCCGACCTTCCTGGGTCAACTTTTGTTGTTTTCCGACCCCGACTGTATTTGAGCACTCAAGCCCTAGGGAGTCTTTCATTTTCACGCCCTTCGTACCCCTTGTCTTCCTTTGGCCGATACCTTCATTTTTCTAAGTGTCGGATCCTTCCACTTTCTCTCTGATTAGTGATTACTGTTATTTAGAGGATGGTTGCCTAGTTGTACTTTAAAACAATAATCACCACCACCAGTAACATTGATACATGCTTACGCAGTACTCCAGAGGTACATCGGTGCATCCGGGATTCAATGCTATGGTGAGTTGATTCGTGGTATTTTCATGGCCCCTGAGCCAGTTTCTCCCTGTTCCATTCACTGAAGCCTACAATAGTCGACTCCAACGATTCGTTATGAATTTGAGTTTCATTTATTGAAAGACAATTTGTGATCATTTGACTTTTCCCAAACGCGAAATTTGACATCTTTCTGATGAAGATGTCTGTTTTACATAACTTTCTTGTGCGCTATATTCATAAACACTTGGTCAAAAGTGCAGCGAGCTCAAACATGATAATTAGTCTACATTCCATAAATCTCGTGATAAAGATAGTGTTATCTTATCACAGAATATTATTGATTACTCTCTGAGCCGTCCTGTATCCCCAGTGGATGACCAAGTCTTCAATATTGTACAAATTCGGCTTCCGCGAGCCGAGTGACTCGAACTGATGATGCCTGGTGTGATTGCGGCCGTTAAACGTGAACGGATGTCATGAGATCGTATCTGGTTCGAACTTGTCTCAGCCGCAAGTGGTGGTTCATTTCCTTGAGATGTCGAGCACTGAGAGTAACAACAAAACTGATCATAGCCAAACCAAACAAGTAAATCACATAGGAGTAAAATTCTTCTACGGTATGCGTCTACCAACGACCCACGAGAAATGAAATAATTTTCAAAATCGGACTTTATAGTAAAACACTTCGGACCTAACATGGGGTTGCCAAATCCTTTTCAGTCTCCAAATCAAGTTAGAGACTTTGAAACATTTTTTTTGTTCAGTTGGCTTTAGGGAACAAAATATGACCCATTTATAAAACAAAGTTAGGGAGGCAACAAATGTTACGAATGGGAACTTTGGGTGTTCCGGAGGCAGGGGATTTAGACATTACCATTGTTTGTGTTGTTTACCTTGATCTTAAGAGGTAAAATCAGACATTCTATGTCTCTGAATATAAAATATAAAAACAACAACAACAACAACAACAACGTAAAGGCCAGAATGTGTAAAACATAATACAACAGGTGACGACAAGTTACACTCATTGTCTGAGCCAGGCACGAAATAAACACCTGTTATAGCATGGTAGGTATTGGGGAACTAAAGAGGGTAATTCAAAAGTCGAAATTCAGGACACAGTCGCAATTTAAGACACCACATACACAACACTCTCGCAAATTAAGAGCCCAAAACCAGGACACTCGTAATTTTAGAGTCCGAATGCGCTGATGTATCGCTGCGACGATGGGTTTATGCAAGTGTAGAGGAAAGAGTTGGCAACATTGTTTTGGAAAAAGAATATTTTAGTAGAAGAATATTATAGTTTCTTCTAGAAAATAAACAAGAGTTGTTGACTCTTCAATGAAGTCGAGATCGTTTTCTTGTGTGAATAAATTCCAGTAATGAGATTGAGTGACAACACGCACCATTGCTACCGGAGGGCAATTTGAACATTTCACGTGTTATGTTGGTACCTTCTGTCCCTGTGTGTTTCCCATCAAAGCGTTTCTGTCCGTATAACATTTTCTTCATCATCAATCATCAATGATCTGCATTTAGGGCTGTCACACAGCTGGCAGATTGCCTATCAATTGTTTACTGAGACTTTTCGTAAACATTTTCAAATAACATGGACATTTATCGAACTCCAGTCCCTTACTCCTCGTCCTATATTTGCTCCAATTTGTCCTCTTGAACTCCAATGTTATTTTCACATTATCATGTTTCTTACTTTTAAAATATCCGCTCAAAATTATTCGTCTACTGATGTCATTCCTCGCCATCTCTCTACTGACAGCTCAGAACATACCACTTAGTCGAGCAGCTCGTCTCCTTACTCCCAAGTCTTCCCAGCTCAAACTTTGCAACATTTTCGTAACAGTACTCCTTTGTCGGAAACCATCCAGAACAAACCGAGCTGTTTTCCTTTGGGTTTTTCGTATCAAGTAGTTCTGCTCTGGCTCCCATCTATTGGAACCATACTATTATTAGGGTCTTGTCAGACACTTACACGCCCAGTCCTTTACATTCTTACTACAACTCATAAAAATATCCTCATAACTATACGACCAGATCTGTGACTTTTCCCTACAACCTCGTTAACGTAATCGCCCCAATGAAGATCTCTTCTTATACCAACACCCAGGTCTTCCCCATGAGGTACTTTCACCCCACGGTAAATAAAACAGAGTCTCAGTTTTCTCTTGGTAAAACATACTGTATGTGAGGTTATTTGTAAGACGTGTGATAAAAAATACGGTGTATACAGTTTTGTGTTTCTGAAAAATCATTCATCCGAACAGTCCTAGTTCCCAATTGTTTCTATATAGCGATGGTGGGCTATTCCCGAAATTGGCTGTCCTGAGAATGGTTTTTCGTGGTTTTCCATTCTCTCACTAAGGAAATATTTCCTCATTTTATGGGCCGCAGCCGCTCGTCTTTCTTCTTCTTCTTCTTCTTCGTTTTGCCTCATGACTGAGGCGTCGTGACTATCATAATATTCAGCCCTCTAGCCGATGAACCATACTCCGCCATTCTACCCTATCTAAAGCTTTCAATGTGGTTACTCTGAGAGAACACTGTAGGGGGCCGTTCACCAAGTCAATCCATCGTCTTTCACCGCAGTATAAATTCTCATCCAGCTGCTCAGTATTTCAAGCCAAGCCAATCGGCTGTGGAATGGTGTGAACACAACCACAAATGTTTGTAACTCGCAGACTGCCCATTGTGAACCCACTAGCTACCTCCTCCTCCCCAAGCTACACCCCAAAGGGCCAAATCAAAACACATCTATTGCCAGCATCTTGACATGACATACATACTAGTTATTTGTTTTCAAAAATGCGTACTACGTGTGGCCAGCGATGATTCCAGAAGAAGATGCGGAAATAATCTGAGAGGCTAAACCATTGCATGTAATCATGATGACGCCTGGGTAGTTTCGTGCCTTCGCCGTGGAAAGCAAGAGATATTTGAATACTCAACACCTTAATATTTGCACAGTGAGCTGGATGAGGATTTCAAGAGGCGAAGTCAAGACAAGGCAATGATTCTACGAGTTAGAGTTAGTTGGAAGGAGCAGAATATCCTCGTAAGAGGACGGTCCTATCACGCGGTCAACAAACACAAACTCCTTACAATCACTTGGAAGGAAACGAACCATCAGCGAACCCTAAAAGGACTTATCGGCTATGCTGGATTACTTGGATGAAAAAAAAAAAGGTTTTATCGTGCAATTTCCGCTTGAAACATATACACTACCGGTGAAAAGTTTATGACCACATGAAAGAACCTGAAATGTCATCTAGAACCTAACATTCTGCTAGTAGACCTCTGTATATTTCTACTGAGCTCTCGAATATAATACGATATACATCACCTGATTTCATTGAGGTACGCCAAGCACTGTAGAAGTTATACATTTTCAACTGTTGGAAGGTCACATCTGAAAGTCAACATTTTTGTAAATATTATGTATTATATACTCTAATTGCTTCCAAGTATCACCACCAAGATTCTTTTATAGTCTGAGCAATAAGTGGCTGTCATTTTAGTATAAATATAAAAATTCCGAAAAATGCGCCACCAATTTTCGTGTGTTTATTTTTTCTTGTCGTAGGTCCCAGTGCGAGCTATCGGCATCAGAAATGTCTGCACAGTGAAAAGGAAAGGATTAGTCTGACGCCGATAGCTCGCCCCAAGACCTCGGGCCATACGTGACAAAGACAAAGAAAAATAAATCCTCTTGGCGCTGCTTCGAACAAAAATAAAACATGCAAGAAACCGTGCCGCACATTAAATGGCTCCCATCTATTGCTAAGTCTACAAAAAGATCTTGGCGGTGATACTTGCAACCAATTAGAGAATCCAGTACATTATATTACCAAAAGGTTTGACTTTTTGGTGTGACCTTCCAAAGTTACAAATTCGTAACTGCTACAGTACTTGCACTAACTCGTTGAAATCAAGCGACATATATCGTATTAGATGTGAGAGCTAAGCAGAAAATTGCAGACGTCTAGTGGCACAATTTTAGGTTATTTCTTCACGTGCTACGGTATGCCAGCTGAGAAACGTATTTTATCGCACAGTTTGTAAAAATGGATTACTCCTTTATTTTAAATTATTTATATTCAGTAACATCTACTTCAGAATGTTGGAAAAACCTTTTTTCTTCTCCTGACTTACTACCTTTGGTATGTCAGTGCCTCATTTCAGTTCGGCCATTATCGCGTCAACTGAACTGTGGCCAGTTTCGTCTTTTGTACACCTGACAAGAGATATAAACTAAGCGTGATACAGAAACTGGAAGTGTTCAGACAATACTGTGGTTTTCTTTATACGGCATACGGTATATTGCTGTATGGCCTCTCAAGAAAATATGTTCCTCGCCGTTAATATTTTATCAGAATGGAATTACTTGTAAAGAAACTTCTAGTCGTTACAATTTACATAATATAATGATTCTCTAATTTTGTTTATTTATTTAATGCGTTTACCCTCCAGGGTTAGTTTGTCCCTCGGACTCAGGGAGGGATCCCACCTCTACGACCTCAAGGGCGTGTCTTTGACCGTGACACTTTGGATCGGGGATACAGCTGGAGAGGAGGACCAGTAACTCTCCCAGGCGTCCTCACCTGCTATGCTGAACAGGGGACTTGTGGGGGGGGGGGGGGGGAGGATGGGAAGACTGGAAGGAGGTGGCCGTAGCCTTAAGTTAGGTACCATCCCGGCATTTGCCTGGAGGAAAAGTGGGAAACCACGGAAAACCACTTCGAGGGTGGTTCAGGTGGAAATCAAACCCCCCCTACTCAGTTGACCTTCCGAGGCTGAGTGGACCCCGTTCCAGTCCTTGTACCACTTTTCAAATTTTGTGACAGAGCCGGGAATCGAATCCGGACCTCCGGGGGTGGCGCTAATCGCACTAAGTACAAAACCACAGAGGCGGAATTTACTCTAATTTACTTTTTGAAATAGAATTCTAATTGCTTCATTCTATAGTTCATTCTACGTTAAGAAAACAGTGCTACTCTTATGGACCTACAAGGAGTGATCATACCCATAATTCCTCGTGATTAAGGAATATTATAATTCACTTTATATTGTATAACAGAAGAAAGAAAAAGGATGAGGATGTTTTGCCCTGAGTTATTAAAATAGCTACTTAACATACTCTATTTCATAAATACATTCGCAGCGAGGAAGCACAATGGTGGAAAGGGACATCGTTTTGTTGGCTTGCATCATTTTTCTTGTGAGTCTGTTACGCTGTGAATCGCTGTTGGTTGAACAGAAGTCATCTATTGTGTGTGTGTTCTAATATTCACTCACTGTGCAGCGATATATCGCGGCATCACTTGTGCTTGTACTCATACAAAAATTCGCTATAACTTTGATCTGTGCTTGGTTTTGTTTTATAGCTGTTGTTTCTTAAGCGCTTTTTATTATTACCATTGTTTTTCACAAGCACATTTAATTTTCTTCCACTCTTTTCGTGAGGCGAGGTGGCCGCACAGCTGTACCCAGCGTTGCTTGGGCAATTTTATAAAATGCAACTCCCGAGTTTATAGAAAATATATGTTGTCTATTTTCTCCCCCTTTTACCTTGAACGTAAATACAGATTTTACAATGCACGCACCGTCGTTTACCCCTCATGCCGTGGAAAGTGCTGTAAAACCCTAGCCCTCGAGTGGAGGTTAGTTGCACATTTCACCGCCGTGACGCTGTTGAGCAGAGCCGCTCGATTGTTGTCATAAGAGCAATGCTCGTTGTTTAAACACGTAGGTCATCGGCCCAGATACTATTTTGTTAACATGAAATGACTTATAGTAATGGATACACATCAGTAGCAGGCCTAAGAATCTCGCCCCCTCTCCGCAATAATTGAAAATGGGCTCTCGTTTCTTGATAAGGAAAGTTACAAGTTTATTTCGTAATACAGCAACGACGATAATAATAATAATAATAATAATAAGAAGAAGAAGAAGAAGAAGAAGAAGAAGAAGAAGAAGAAGAAGTTACACAATTTGGTTTTCAAATCCGAAGGAATGAAAATAATACAGCAACATTGTACGAACACACACACAAGAAATGCATATTCCAATCATAGTAATCAAAACACCCTGACCGTCACAATATTAAGAAATAATCTCGTTCCTAGGATCAAATAATTTACTACTATTTACAACTCAACCGTCCATCCTAAGCCTACTTAGCTGCACTGACTGCCGAGAGCTATAAACAGGCTCGAAACTTCAGTATTTTAAGTTTAGATGAGGAGGATGTCTTTGCTATCGGATCTTCGCTGACTACTGGGTTCTCAGAACTGGCTAGTTACTTGTTGATTGTTGTGAGTGGCAGAAAGGGACGGTTATTATTGGAACAGGTTGGGAAACCCACATTCTTTCAAACTACCGTACTCCTATTGAGGATAAAAGCTCTGCACTACGACGGCCTGAGTTTGGAATAACCCTCCGTAATAATACTGTGTTGTGTGCTGTAGTTTTAACAATATGTAAAATCACTCTTCAGCTACCGAATTAAGAAACAGTCATGGGCCCCTCACAAGCCATGAGACCCCCGCCACTGATAAACATTGAATGGAAGCAGAAACTGAAAAACAATTAAGTGATGATGAAGATAATTTTTTTCAGTTCCACTACAGCAGAACCAGTTCTAGATGAGGTGCTTTCTTATCTCTCCAATGATATCAGACTTATCCTACAACATCCATCACATGTAGGGATGTTCTTAACACTAAACACAGGTATTCTTTGGAGTGCCCCTGTAGAGCGACTTTTCAGCGAATACAAAGATGTACTTTGGTTTCGTGGTGAGAATTTTAAGAACTAATTATTTTGTAAAGTAAATGACAAATTATTTCAAATACTAGAAGTCTGTCTCTCTTAGTGATGACAGCCACTTACTGTCCCTGTGCTAAAAAGGAGACCATACAAAATACAGTAATTTATTTTTCCTTGCAAACATTGGTATCATTCCAACCCCATGCGAAAAGAATGTCAGTGTTCTGTTTAAGACAAACATTTTGTGAAGTTAACTGCAATTATAACTTTGCTGAAAAACGAATTTGTAATTTTAACCAAGTACAATATTTCTCAGGTAACTGTAATTTAGCCCAGTCACATTTTTCTTGTACTCTTCCCACAACAAATAGTATACGAGAGTTTGGGCATCAATGAGGGATCTGCCAGAGAAATAGGAATATGCAGATGGGAGTGGGGGAGCGTAAAATGCAGGGGAATGTATGAAAAATGCCGAGGTGCGGGATATAAAGGAGAAACCTTTGGGCTACACAATGTTTATTAGTCCCCAGCACATACGCGGGTGACGTAGAATACCAGCCTCCTCACCGTCTGTGAATTTTGCCAATGTCCTCTCGTCTCTATGCAATGGTTCTTTCACTTATGGGATGAGGTAGATAGGACCGGTGAGTATGGGGGGTATTCCTGTTCCTGCCTCTTAACATCTATTCTGCCTGCCTCACTACTGCAGTCCCATCGCGCTGTGAGTGGCACTTGTCCAATACACCGCCATCTCGTGCTGTGTCCATGTACTATGAGTGTCACGCTTTCCAGGACATATGAGCGGTGTACGTTAACACTGTGCAAATGTGAGTGGAGGGGGGAGGGGGAAGTTGCTATGATTTATGCCCCACCCTCTGACAGAAGTGTACCTACGAAGAATTTACACAATACCACAAGCTCATTCTTTTTTGACATACGATTAAATATCTTATGGCTGGGGGTGGTCTGAAAATTAGCGTTACGGAAGTTAGCGTAACGGAAATGTAACCCTAGCAACCGTGCAGGCTGAGATGTAAGGCCAGACAATGTTACCTAGCAACCGTGCTGGTTGCCATCTGAAACTAGCAGCCGTTGAGGGTGGCCATGATCGAGAGACATATTTATGACCATATGATTTTCATAATGGGAAAATGTTTATTTTTTCCTGAATTACTGTACTTCCCCTTAAAACAATAATCACTTCCAAGGGCGGTACTAACACCAAAGGCTACTGACCTGCGGCTCCGTTCCAGAAGTAGAGCCCGTCCATGGCCAGACACGTTCTGCTGGGGTTGGTGGCGGCGTTCAGCACGGCCAGGAGAGATGATGCGCCAGTGATGACCAGAGCTAGGACTAGGAAGAGCACCGTACTGACCCACAGGCCAGCGTTCACGAACTGCTTATCCGGAACGTTTTCAACATCTGTGAACACAGATAGCTTTCATCTAGATCAGTTATGACACAGAGGACAGAGGACGTGACAACAGTATGTTCAGTGAGTAGAGACAAATCAATCAATCACTACTGATCTACAGTCGCCCAGCTGGCAGATTCCCTATCTGTTGTTTTCCTAGCCTTTTCTTAAATGATTGCAAAGAAATTGGAAATTGATTGAACATCTCCCTTGGTAAGCTATTCCAATCCCTAACGCCCCTTCCCATAAACGAATATTTGCCCAATTTTTTCTCTTGAATTCCAACTTTATCTTCACATTGTGGTGTTTCTACTTTTAAAGAGACACCACTCAAACTTATTCGTCTACTAATGTCATTCTGCGCCATTTCACTACTGACAGTTCGGAACATACCCCTTAGTCGAGAAGCTCGTCTCCTTTCTCCCAAGTCTTCCCAGCAAAAATCTAGCAACATTTTTGTAATGCTACTCTTTTTTCGGAAATAATCCAGAACAAGTCGAGTTGCTTTTCTTTGGATTTTTCCAATTCTTGAATCAAGTAATCTTGGTTGGGGTACCATACACTGGAACCATACCCTACTTGGGGTCTTACCAGAGACTTATATGCCCTCTCCTTTACATCCTTACTACAAACCCTAAATACCCTCATAACCATGTGCAGAGATCTTTAACATTTATTTACAATCCCATTTATGTGATTACCCCAATGAAGATCTTTCCTTATATTAACACCTAGGTACTTACAATGATCCTCATAAGGAACTTTCACCCCATCAACGCAGTAATTAAAACTGACAGAACTTTTCCTATTAGTGAAACTCACAACCTGATTTTCAACCCCGTTTATCATCATGCCATTATCACAACATTATCGAGGTTAGTTTGAAGTTACTCACAATCTTATAACTTATTTATTACTCTATACAGAATAACATCATCCGCAAAAAGCCTTATCTGACTCCACTTCCTTATTCATATCTTTATATATATATATAAGAAAACATAAAGGTCCAATAATACTGACTTGAGGAATTCCCCTCTTAATTATTACAGAGTCAGATAAACAGTTGTAGCACCCACGTGAAACTTAACTCTCAAGTGTTTTTATTCAATAAATACACGGTGGAGCACGAGATGGGTCACTAGTTGTTTCCCACATAACGTATTCATCGCACCAGATATCCTGTTGAGCATCTCAACAGCAGTAGCAGTAGAGGGTGGAGAAACAAATGAGTTACGAAATGACGTTCACGATACTGTCGCTACGAGACCAGTGTTTACAACAATGGCCGAGAGAACGCAGCAGCAATCAGCAGTAGTGTTACTCTTTTATAAAGCGAAAAGCCTTGTTGTAACTCAGGAGCGTTTTCGAGAACACACGATGGCCCCCTTGCAAGCTGTATGAGAAATTAGTACGGGAAGGAACAATGTTGGAACTGAAGCGACGCCGACGCCTGTTAGTTCGCAGTACAACTGGGAATATCCAGACGCTCCGTTCAACGGATTTTTAAAAGTGACCTCAGTATGAACCCGTACAAGATGCGCAGAAGCTCGTTGACGAGCACAAGCGGCAGTGACTACTGTTAGCGGTCGGTATGAACCCGTACAAGATGCGCAGAAGCTCGTTGACGAGCACAAGCGGCAGTGACTACTGTTAGCGGTCGGTAGGAACCCGTACAAGATGCGCAGAAGCTCGTTGACGAGCACAAGCGGCAGTGACTACTGTTAGCGGTCGGTATGAACCCGTACAAGATGCGCAGAAGCTCGTTGACGAGCACAAGCGGCAGTGACTACTGTTAGCGGTCGGTATGAACCCGTACAAGATGCGCAGAAGCTCGTTGACGAGCACAAGCGGCAGTGACTACTGTTGGTGGTCGGTAGGAACCCGTACAAGATGCGCAGAAGCTCGTTGACGAGCACAAGCGGCAGTGACTACTGTTAGCGGTCGGTAGGAACCCGTACAAGATGCGCAGAAGCTCGTTGACGAGCACAAGCGGCAGTGACTACTGTTGGTGGTCGGTAGGAACCCGTACAAGATGCGCAGAAGCTCGTTGACGAGCACAAGCGGCAGTGACTACTGTTGGTGGTCGGTAGGAACCCGTACAAGATGCGCAGAAGCTCGTTGACGAGCACAAGCGGCAGTGACTACTGTTGGTGGTCGGTAGGAACCCGTACAAGATGCGCAGAAGCTCGTTGACGAGCACAAGCGGCAGTGACTACTGTTGGTGGTCGGTAGGAACCCGTACAAGATGCGCAGAAGCTCGTTGACGAGCACAAGCGGCAGTGACTACTGTTAGCGGTCGGTAGGAACCCGTACAAGATGCGCAGAAGCTCGTTGACGAGCACAAGCGGCAGTGACTACTGTTAGCGGTCGGTAGGAACCCATACAAGATGCGCAGAAGCTCGTTGACGAGCACAAGCGGCAGTGACTACTGTTGGTGGTCGGTAGGAACCCGTACAAGATGCGCAGAAGCTCGTTGACGAGCACAAGCGGCAGTGACTACTGTTAGCGGTCGGTAGGAACCCATACAAGATGCGCAGAAGCTCGTTGACGAGCACAAGCGGCAGTGACTACTGTTGGTGGTCGGTAGGAACCCGTACAAGATGCGCAGAAGCTCGTTGACGAGCACAAGCGGCAGTGACTACTGTTAGCGGTCGGTAGGAACCCGTACAAGATGCGCAGAAGCTCGTTGACGAGCACAAGCGGCAGTGACTACTGTTGGTGGTCGGTAGATGCAGAGTGGATCTCGGCCCACAAGTGGCCACGGCTGGTCCGTGGTCCAACAGCTCTGCACTCCAACCTGCCAACCGTGGTTCTACGCCTCTGTATTCGGGAGACGGGAATGGGCTGGACTTCACCGCTGGTCCACACCGTCAGCTGTCCTGAGAATAGTTTTCCGTGGTTTTCCATTCTCCTGCGCTAAGGCGAATGCCCGGACAGTTCCTAGCATAGGCCACGGACGCCAACCCCCTCACCTTCTCCGAGGATCTCCTTCACCGTAACAAATCTCCCGGCCTGAGAGACGGCGTTTCCGTCTAAGACCCCGCCTCCCCCCTTTAGGGGAGGAATGAAAACATTTTAGTAGTAGTAGTTCTACTGTTTGTTTGCTGAGCGGGGGATAAGTTTGGGTTTCTAACGAGGCGCATTTTCATTTGGACGGTGCTGTTATCAAACAAAATGTGCGTGAAGTCCACAAGTGCTGCATGAATGACAACCTCGCGCTTCGACGATTACAGTGTGGGGCGCAATTTCCAGTCACGGACTTATTGTATCCTTTCTCTTTGAAGAAACTGTGGACAGTGAGCGTTATTTGAGCATGCTCCGCAATAACTTCGTTCCACGGCTTCTTGCTACTGTCGACAGTGAGCGTTACTTGAGCATGCTCCGCAATAACTTCGTTCCACGGCTTCTTGCTACTGCGGACAGTGAGCGTTATTTGAGCATGCTCCGCAATAACTTCGTTCCACGGCTTCTTGCTACTGTGGACAGTGAGCGTTATTTGAGCTTCGTTCCACGGCTTCTTGCTACTGTGGACAGTGAGCGTTATTTGAGCTTCGTTCCACGGCTTCTTGCTACTGTGGACAGTGAGCGTTATTTGAGCTTCCTTCCACGGCTTCTTGCTACTGTGGACAGTGAGCGTTATTTGAGCATGCTCCGCAATAACTTCGTTCCACGGCTTCTTGCTACTGTGGACAGTGAGCGTTACTTGAGCATGCTCCGCAATAACTTCGTTCCACGGCTTCTTGCTACTGTCGACAGTGAGCGTTACTTGAGCATGCTCCGCAATAACTTCGTTCCACGGCTCCTTGCTACTGCGGACAGTGAGCGTTATTTGAGCATGCTCCGCAATAACTTCGTTCCACGGCTTCTTGCTACTGTGGACAGTGAGCGTTATTTGAGCTTCGTTCCACGGCTTCTTGCTACTGTGGACAGTGAGCGTTATTTGAGCTTCCTTCCACGGCTTCTTGCTACTGTCGACAGTGAGCGTTATTTGAGCTTCCTTCCACGGCTTCTTGCTACTGTCGACAGTGAGCGTTATTTGAGCTTCCTTCCACGGCTTCTTGCTACTGTCGACAGTGAGCGTTATTTGAGCTTCCTTCCACGGCTTCTTGCTACGCGCAGTGGTTCATTCAAGATGGAGCAAGGCCACACACTGCAAACATTGTGTTGGATTTCTTACACGACCATTTCGACATGCGGATCATACCATTCAGGTTTCAATGACGAAGAATTTTGGCCTCTCAATAGTCCAGACGTCATCCCATGTGAATTCATTTTTTAGGAAGTACCTAAAAGAAAAGATTTTTCCTAAACGTCCACATGATTTCATGGAGCTCGGAAGACTTATTCTTCAAGCCTGCAGTGAAATTAAGGAGGTCATGTGCCGTAGGGTAATCTACACCATCACTGTTCGTTTGAAGGAAGTTAGAATTCGAAATGCTGGCGGTATTGAGCACATACTGAGTTACAACAATTCTCCATTGTAGTATGCGTTTCTTTAAGTTTGTATTCACAATAACGTTATTCATTCAGTGGGCCACTCTCTACAATCATCGGATAATACAACACCTAGTACTGCATATGAAGAGTCCACTTCAAAAACTGCCTACATCCTTCATAAATGATTTTCTAAAAATCGCGGAAAACTAATTACCCCTTTATTTTTATGGCAGTGCCAACTTGTTTCAGTGTTATAGCTGGATGAACACACGCTTATTATACTCATAGTTATGAAAATCAAGACTCGCTATTTGCGAAGTTATTAAATATTTTCGGTTCGATGTAGAAAGTTTTGGAACTGAACACTGGAATGAAAGAGTTTCTAAAATGACGATATCATTTAGATTAAAGTAATATTATAATTATGTTCATCCCTCTAAACAGAAATCATAAACTTGAAACACCATAAAGCTGTAAAATATTACAATTGTAACCGTACGAAAGTATGATTCCCAAATTTTAGGTTAGGAAATTTCGTAAAATAATTTGTAATGTTAAAGTCATGTAAATCTTGTAATTTTGTTTATTTAGAATGCAAAAACGTAATATTATAAGAAGAATGTGTAGTTAGGGAATATTGCATATGTGCATCATTATATTTTGTATAAATTTCCGTTTGGGTAAGAGTCTGTAAATATGGCCTAGCCGTAGGATTGTGCAACCGGGAAAACTGCGACTATATCGGGAAGGACGGTTGAAGTCAGTTGGATGTGTTGCAACAAAGTGGCTTGGAAACACGGGGTACGGCAGGTAGTATAGGCTGAAGAATTGGAGTGGATCAATGTGGATGTACGTGAGTGGACGAAGACGCACGATAGCCAATACGAGGGCTTTGTTTTTAAGCGAGGTTGGGTTGACTGAGTGGCGCGTCAAGAAGTGCCTGTGAGAGCGTTGCTACCGGTAAACTTTGCAGGACGCTATAACCACGTGCAGCAAGCCTATATAAGTATGTACGCGTGTGCGGCAAGATTCTGACTCTGATTCTGTTTCTGGTTGCGTTTGTGTTCTTGATTCTGTGTGTTTCTCACTCGGACCGGCGTGCGGGAGCTACTTTGCGCAGATTCTTAGGCGATGCTCTATTGTTCCTAATAAGTATATTTTACCTACGGAGTGAGCACGCTAAATGTCGCTGATGCTAGGAGTTTCTGGTGGCCGTTATGTAAAAGACGCTACTAAGTGTTTATTTGTAATTCCAACTCTGTACAATAATTAGACTATAATTCTTCTACGAGATAATGTACAGTGGATGTGGTGATGCGTGCCGAATCTACATTCGGTAGCGGATGTGTGGTTGTGCAGAGAGCTAGTTCTTGGTAAAGGAAATCGTCAGTTTCAGTTGGAGAAACGTCAGGCGGTACACTAACCTATGCTGCAGTCGGGAAGGACTCAAGACTTCGATGAAGTGTGTAAATAAGGTTAGGGATGCTCTTCGTAAAGAAGGTTGCATCCGTACGTAGAGAAAGTCGTCGTACTTTTCTCTACCAGAATACGATTTTTGTTCTGTAACAGTAGTGAGTGTAGTGCGACTCTTACCTGGAGGTATGTTAAGAAATGTAGGTCTCGTCAAGTAATGATTTGGTTGTTGTTAGTAGTGTGTATATTTGCCTTTGTAAACGACAAACGAGTAGGTCTCGTCAAGTAATGATTTGGTTGTTGTTAGTAGTGTGTATATTTGCCTTTGTAAATGACAAACGAGTAGGTCTCGTCAAGTAATGATTTGGTTGTTGTTAGTAGTGTGTGTATTTGCCTTTGTAAACGACAAACGAGTAGGTCTCGTCAAGTAATGGTTTGGTTGTTGTTAGTAGTGTGTGTATTTGCCTTTGTAAACGACAAACGAGTAGGTCTCGTCAAGTAATGGTTTGGTTGTTGTTAGTAGTGTGTATATTTGCCTTTGTAAACGACAAACGAGTAGGTCTCGTCAAGTAATGATTTGGTTGTTGTTAGTAGTGTGTATATTTGCCTTTGTAAACGACAAACGAGTAGGTCTCGTCAAGTAATGATTTGGTTGTTGTTAGTAGTGTGTATATTTGCCTTTGTAAACGACAAACGAGTAGGTCTCATCAACTGATGATTATTGTGGTATTTATTATATATTTTTATTTTGGGAGTAAAGTCATGGTATGAAACTTGCAGTAAATCTTTTTATCAGTGGAGTGAGGATGAACCTGGCTTGCTACCCACATCTAATTTCAGGGGTAAACAGGTAAGGTTATAAAGTAAGTCTGGAGCTTCGTCAGCCTGATGACCGTCGCCTGGGGAGAGGGAGTTGCTCATTGCTCTACATAGTTATATATTCCTGTAATTGTTTTACAGGTGGCGCCCAGTCTTGGTGTTTATACTTATTTTACTCACCGTTTATTCATTTCATATTTTCAATAAATTGCACTAGTTCACAATAGCTTTCTGAACCTCAAACTGTGTGTATAATATTAATCCCACATTTCTTAGTGACAACATACTGATTTTTTCCTTTGCTATGGAAAGTGTTTGTACATTAAATCAAACTTCACACAACAGTTCAAATCCTCAGGTCATCGTCCTCTTCTCTGGGATGATGTAATTCCTCGTGGTATTCATTTGAGTCTGAATTACCCTACATAGAATGACAAATCACCCGTGTTTCTCCACTCGGACCCGAATTTATCTCGGTGGCATAAAAGGCTGCATGAAATGTTCGTAAATTCTGCATTGTCATATTACCACAACCATAAACACACTGTTTTTGGTTACATCCTGGAAGATTCGCGAGAGATGTAGTACTATTTTAGAAAAGAAAGAAATTAAAAGTAATCATTACTAATGTTTTTATTATTGTTGTAATTCGGCGTTTTGCTGTTGCTGATCCTGAATAAATAAATAAATAAATAAATAAATAAATAAATAAATAAATAAATAAATAAATAAATAAATATTTTGCGAACTATTCAATTTACACGAAATTGTTTAAAGCATTAGGACTCGCACGCTGGTAATTAAACATTATAGGTGCCCTTACCTCTAATATTTCCCTTGTTTTTCCTCCATTTCAACGGATCACTTAGTTTCTTTCGTCCTCCACCAGGAGGTGATAGCAATCTAGCCTATACAGGGACCTTGTAGGAAAAATGAAAAGAAGGATGGAGGGAGTTTTGGAATCCAAACAACAAATAATAGTAATCTTGCTTATGGATTGAAGAATTTCTAAAAATAATTAATTTAGGGAAAGAGATAGTTTTGGATCAGTATACACGGTGGAAGGAGAGAGTTTTGAAATATTGCATCATCTTTGAAGCTAAGTTACGCCGAGAGAGCAAGTTTAGTCATGAAATGGGTAACAGATTTGGTAGAAGAGTTTGCTGAGAGACGGAAACCGCCATTAGTGCATTTTTTAAAAGTGGAAGGAAACAGTTTTGGAAGTGGAGTCTTCATATATTTAAGCATATGCCGTTTCTAAGTAATAAATAAATACAATCAGTGAGTCACTTGAACTTGGAAGTTTCCGAGCTCCTCCATCACTCCACACTAGTTTCTGGACAGTTCAGTACACTCATTTGTTCAGTCACATGAACGCCGTTTTAGGATTGGTCCATCCAAACACTCATGAACAGAGAGCTTGATCAGGAAGCTCTGAACGAGTTTAGACTGTAAATGAGTTTAAGCGAGTCCAGACGTCTCTTTTTTTTTTTTTTTTTTTTTCATAATCTCTTACACCCAGCTGTTGTCACCATATCTTTATTGTACTGTGACGTACAGTCCTTATCAGATCAAAGAAGTGACACACAATCAAAGAGAAGATGTCAAGGATTAACTGTCGGTTCTGAAGGTGTGATAACGTTCTGAATCTCCGATTAGGCACGTGAATATGCTAAAATACAGGTGTAGATACGAGAGTGTGCATTCAACCATCGCTACGCTCAGTGTCTTCAACTCTGTGTTAACTGACAATATTGTTACTAATTTAACTCTTCTGTTAAAAATCCGAGCGAGTGGCTGAGTGGTTTGGTTCACGTAGCTGTGAGCTTGCTTTCGGGAGATAGTGGCTTCGAACCATACTATCAGCAGCGCTCAATATGGTCTTCTGTGGTTTCCCGTGGGGCTGAACCTTAATCAAGGACATGGCAGCTTCCTTCTCACTCCTAGGCCTTCCCTATCCCATCATCGCCATCAGATTTGTCTGTGTCGGTGCGACGTAAAACAAAAATGAACATTAATAATAAGCAAGCCACTGTTTCACGAATGTATCTAGAAAATGTGTAAGGTAACAATTGCTATAACACGTTTCCGTCAGATTTCTGAACGCGTTTCACAGTGAGGGGTGTTTCATTAATTGAGGCAGTGGCGTAACCAGGAATTTAACCTGTGGAGGGGGGGGGGCACATTTGAATAAAGACCACTGAGGAATTTACACAACATATTTAAAATAATTATCTACGATCTGTATAAAAGCCAGTCTGCAGTGATAAGAACCGAGGGCTTTGAAAAAGAAGCAGCAAAGCAGAAAGGAGTGAGGCAAGGCTGCAGTTTGTCCTCACCCCCTCCCCTCATTTCCAATATTTATATAGATCAGACAGTAAAGGAAATTGAAGAGGAATTTGGAAAGGAAATCACAATCCAAGGAGAGGAAATGAGAAACCTGAGATATGCCGATGATATTGTTATTTTATCTGAATCTGCAGAGGATTTGTGAAATTGCTGAATGGTATGGGCGGAATATTGGGTAAGGAGTACAACATGAAAACAAATAAGTCCAAAACAAAAGTAATGGAGTGCAGTCGAACGAAGGCAAGCGATGCAGGTAATATTAGATTAGGAAATGAAGTCTTAAAGGAAGTAGATGAATATTGTTACTTGGGTAGTAAAATAAGTAACGATGGCAGAAGTGAGGACATAAAATGCAGACTAGCAGAAGCAAGGAAGAGCTTTGTTAAGAAGTTATCACATCACTTATAGGGGGTCAGCCATTAGTACAAGGCAGAGCACCTCGTGTCAGCTTAGAGTGAGCAATTGCTTTGGTCTGTTTCGAGTTAGAAACATTCAATTTATACTGACTAGCCATGATCGTTAAGGCTATATGATCCGATACCGTGGTGGTTCAAATCCCTTTGATGGTAAAGAATTCACTATCCGAATGTTGGCCGGCAGGGTTGGACAGGTGGTGGCATACACTTTCGAATCACCAGATTGCGTGCCAAACGCATGGATTCAATTCCAAACCTCTCCGCAATGCCCAAATGGCGCTGTTGATGGTGATACGTCCGTCGGATGGGGATTTTAAGCCTCGAGCAATCCCCTTGCTGTTATTCAACAGGAGTAGGCTATGTGCCGGCGCCGAGTTTCACCCTCTCCCTTCCTAATATCATACACTGGCGGAAAAATATATCCAAACTCCAAGAAGGGGTTGTGCAAGATTAAGGAACATTGGAGGCGTGTTTATACATCTGAATGATGACGTTGATTCAAAATTCCCGCAAATCGTATCAGCCTGGCGCTAGTAGCGGCGCCATGGTAGGTAGACCACGCGTCTCAACGGACATAATTGGGCGGGGCCCAAGTCCATTTGAGCATTAAAGCCCTTCGGCCTTTTCGGCCTTGAGTGCTACTTTAGGCATGTTGGGGGTGGAACAGAACGGTTTCGGGGGTATGTGGTACCGTCAGAATGTGACCTGCACCCCAAGGGGGTGAAAGAATGGCCTAGCGACGAACCCGAGGGTGTCATAATTTCCCGTAGAGGTATATATAATTTGAATTCGTGATATCTTATTGATTTGGTAGGTTGAGCAGATGGAGGGCGAATGTTCACCCATCCAAGTGCTGACTATGACCAGTATTGCTTAACTGTGTGAGAATAGCGGAATAAAGAACTCTCTGGAAAAGGGAGGAGATTGGAAGGAGGTCTGATAGGGCTTTGCCGGGTAGTTTACTTGGTACCGGTTGCTTGGTGGGGTTAGTTTAAGATTAATTGCTTGGCAGGCATGGGGTTGCTTGGAGGGAGATTAATTGGAGTATTAATTCCAGGAGGGAGGAAGGGTCTAGATTTATTTGCTGAGACGGACTGCAGGGCTGGTTTAATCCAGGGGGGGGGGGTGCGGGAGAAATATTACGGTTTAGGAGCGGGGGCGAAGGTTTATGGGATTTGATCTGCTTGAAATGTTTGTAATGGGTTTTGATTGCCTTTTTATGTATGGACAGCCAGGAAATGAGGCGGCGTGGTTAGCGCTGCAATTAGCGCAATTGGCCTGTTCCCTGGGGACCGTGCAGTCGGCGAGGCAGTGTGGACCTCCACATCTATTGCAACGGGCAGCATCCTTGCATGTAGCAGCAGTGTGGTTTAATTTAAGGCAGTTAAAACATTGGATTACAAGTGAGGGATTCGGAGGTATGTGGGTTCGATGCTGGGAAAGTGACTTGGTGGGGGAAGGAGGCTTGGAAGCAGGTTTGGGATTTCTGCTTTTCGATTTGGGTTTGCTCTTGGTCTGATCTGAGTAGTTTGAGGTGTTAGATGTAGACGTGTTAAGTGATGGTTCAGACGAGGTGGTTGGGGTTGAATCTGGAGTGGAGGGGGATAAAGGGGGTAACTGAGTTGAGATGGTTTGAACTTCTTGACTCCGGAGTTTGGGTGGTACAGTTTGGATTTCTTTTTCTCTGGAGTGGATATGGCTATTGATGGTTTGAGTGACAGCATTAGAAGTGGGTCTTTGGTTCTTTGAGTTGGTTACTGGGTTGATGAAGACTGGGCGGCGGATGTTGAGAATGATGGGTATTGAGCGGTTGCGGGTGGGTGTGATGATCAGGTGATTGTTGTGCGTTTCTTCAATAATGGATATGTGTTCTTGAATGATAGGTTCTAAAGCCAGGATTACTGCTTGCCGGGTGAGAGGTACAGGACCGGGATTGCTGAGTGGAACGATTATGAACGTGCACATTGAGGAAACAGGGAAGATGGGGTTGTGGTATGGCTGCTCAAAACGGTGTGCTGCTGTTGTTTCGTCGGAGTCTTCGATTGCTTCATCTTCGGAGTCTTGTTTTGGAACGTCATCGGTGTCTTCTTTTAATGCATCGTCTGAGTCTTCAGATACTTCTGAGCTGTCTTCTTCTAGCAGTTGAAATTGGTGTGGAATTGCAGGGGAGGGTGATAACAGGGGGAGGGAGGGAGGGAGTTTAGGGCGTACTCGATGATCTCGTAAAGAGTATTAACGTCTTCAGGATTAATTAGCAGGATAAAGATTTCATGATGTGACGATCTTTGCCGCCGTTGGCTCCTTCACGCCAAAAGATCAGAATTCGTCGAGAGCAACATTTCACGACTAACGGAACTTCTTAACGACAAGTTTCAGAATGCCTTCAACACTCAAAAGATACGAGGGAATTTTCCTGTAACTATTGTTTGCGCACCGACAGCGGCCAATTTCTATATTAACGCCAGAGCCAGTAAGTCCAAATCTAACAAAAAACGACCACCAAATTCATACTGCGTGTTATGTGAGAATAGCGATCACTGGGGCCAAGACTGTAAGAGAATGACGAAACTCAAGGAGAGAATTGAGAAACTGAAGGCTACGAACAGATGTTTTCTATGCCTTAATCGCGCACGTAATGCGCGGCAATGTGTTAAGCGAGGCAAGGCAAAATGCACAAAATGTAAGAAACAACACCATGTTTCCGTCTGTGACAACGGTGAAACTCTGCCTACCTCCATGGGTAAAATTGACGTCTACAGTACCAACTTCACATTTCTTTAGATCGCTCGAGTATGGATAACGGGACCAACTGGGAAAAGTAAACTTACTCGATGCATTTTAGACGCCGGAAGCCAGTCGAGTTTCATAACCTCACCTTGGCTGATTTGCTTCAGCTTAATTTTATTGACAAAAGAAATCTTGTGGTGACTTCATTCGAGACTTCTTCTTGCATCACAAGTTCCAGGCGACAGATAAAATTTGATATTACGTAAATTTCCACTAACGCAAACTTCAAACTTTCAGCTTTTGAAAGCAATAATACGTATTCACGCCATCCAGCAGTACCACACTCAGTAGGTAAATTGAGACTAGCCGATCCGGAGGACGATTCATGCGAACTTCCCATCGAAATTCTCATCGGCGCAGATCATTATTGGAAATTCGTGAAGGTAGAAGAACGTCATTTTTAGTCCTCCTCCCAACGATATTTGGAAGGGTCTTCGGCGAGAATAGACCAGCCACTACAGTCAATCAAATTACAGTCCAGCGAAATAACAACCAATAAAATTTCTCACGTATCAGACGATGCCCTACGAACATTCTAGGAGATAGAAACCATCGGTATCACGGAAAATCAAGAACGCGTATTGACAACTAAAGACAGTGCCATTCTTCAGGAATTTCGTGAATCTTTCAGGATTGAAGTTGCAGGAGAGTTGTAAAATTTCCCAGAAAGGAAGACGTCCTACTCTCTGACAACTTATCCATGGCAGAGAGACGCTTCTATAGCCTGGAAAAAAAGATGCAGACAAATGAAGAATTTAAGATTATTTATCACCAATTGATGTTAATTGCATTTCGAATGCTCAAATAGAAATTGTTTCTGCCGACGACACAAGTAAGGAGATATTTTATATACTCCATCTCCCGGTTATGAAAGATAAGAAAGGTAGCACTTAATTCAGAATTGGTTTTGATACTTCCTCGCATGAAAAGGGTTATCCATCCCTCAACGATGCTTAGGAAATGGAACCAATCCTGCAACCTGAGATACTTGCCACTTAGCTGCGTTTTCGGACACATGACAAAGCAATCGTTTGCGACGGATGTCAGGCATTCCTACAGTTGAATCTTCACCGCGATGATAGAAATTTGACTAGATTTCTTTGATACCGGGTGGAGCTGAATAATGAAGGAAACTATGTCACAAAAGGCATCATTACATGTCGGTTTACATGGCTTCCCTTTGGTCTAAATAGTACCTTTTTTTATTTTCAGCCATTCTAAGAGAGGTAGCAGCACGGAAATCAGACAGGTATACGAAGGCATCCGCCGTACTAGAGAAGTCTACCTTTATGGATGACTTTACAGCTAGTGAAGAAGACGACAACGAGGTCATTGCGGTTTACTACGAACTCACTGCTTTACTGAAGCACATCAAGCTTCCTCTCTTTAAATGGGCCACAAATTCTATATCTATTCGAGATACATGTAAAGGTGAAGGCCAGGACTATAAATCGGAGACGAGTGTTTTAGGAGTGACCTGGAATACCATGGAAGACGGCATCTTTACTGATCAGTGTGATATAACTAAGATCCTATTAGGAAAACCTGGAACTAAGCGAAAATTTCTCCGTGCGACATCCAAATTTTACGATTCTCTTGGTTTGTTCACTCCACTCTCCATCATCGCTAAAATTCTCTTTCAGACATATGGCTCAGAGGAATTGACGGGGAAGAAATATCGCCATCAGATCACGCGGAACGATGGCTTTTCTGGACGGCAAAACTGCCCATATTATCAGCTTTGAATGTACCGAGTTGTACTGGCATTTCCAAAAGACAAGAACAGTCCAAAATTCACGTGTTTTGCGATGCGTCACAAAAGGCTCTACGGAGCTGTACTATATGTGCGAACCACGACTGAGAACTCGTGCCTGATACGATTAACCTGCAGTAAGACTAGTTCCTACATTGGAACTACTCGCCGCGTTAATTGGTTCACGTCTTCTGCACTACACTGGTGTTCAAAAGTTAAGCATAAATTACGAGTAAGCAGAGCAACAGGAAATAGACCGCAAATCGCATGACATATGCACCTACCAAACCTTACGTGTTCGCTCTGTATAGGAAAAGAGTGTTCCCTGCTTTGATTAGCAGCGTAACTGAAAGGTAAACACAGCCAGTGCCTGCGCCCCATATTACCTCAGTCGTGTTTGCCCTGTTAATAGTATGCATAGTGTAGTCTCGTAGTGAACGTGACAACATAATGGCACAACGACGCCATTTGGACCCCGTTTTGCAGGGTGGAATACTCGGCCGCCTGGAAGCAGGCCAGACACAGACCGAAGTCGCTGTATCCTTGAATGTGCCACAAAGTGTCATTTCCAGGCTTTGGAGACGATTTCGAGACACATGAGATGTTAGTCGTAGGTCAGTACCAGGTCGACCAAGGGTAACCACCCCACAGCAGGACCGACATCTGGCCTTAACCGCCTGACGAAATCGGAGTGCACCTGCAAGACAATTGTCGGCGGAGCTTGCAGCCGTCTCAGGGTTTGCCGTTTTCCGGCAAACTGTATACCGGAGGCGCAGAACAGCAAGTCATTGACTGCACTGGAACATCAAGGGAAGGGGAAGGGAACGCACGAAATATGAAATGGTAAGACGTAGAATCGTGTATCTTAGTCAGCATTTTGTCAGACAGAGAATCCGCGCTAAGTATACACGACACTGTTCTTTGTTAGTATAAATATTGCTGCTTGAAACCACGCAAATCGTCAAAGTATTCTTTTACGGCGATTTATGGCAGTTTGTGTTGTGCTATCCACTTGTTCATTAGAACTAGACTGTTATACATACTAGTATATCAACATACCAAATGTTATTGAACAAGGCCCACATGTTTCGTATTTTACTGGTACCTGTCTTCTTTTGCCTGATAAAATCCTCAGTTAATCTATAACCGTTAGGTCCTTCTGTCTGTTGAAACTAATTTATAATTAAATAAAATTTATAAAATACCTGAAAAATAAAACATTTAACAAAAGATCAAACCTGAAAGTTAATTTAAGCTAATTAAGATGTTGCTTTCAAAGGTTTCATTAATACCAAATTTGTTGTGATAAAACCATGTTTCGGCGTTTACTAGAAACATTAAATGTAAAGCATGAATCTAACAGTGAGGAAACCATTTTCGAATTAGCATTTCTGAGGTTCGTTAATATATTCTAATTCCCCACTGCGTAAACCTTTGACTGTTATCTTGGAACTGTTATTCGGAACCTTTCCGGAACAGGAACAACTGGAACTGTTCCAGAAAAAAACTTCACCTATCTCTAGCTGTTTATCATGGCGGCCGTAGGGTTGCTTGCCTCCACCCGGAGCGCTAATCGAGCTGCTATAGCCACTCTATTCTAGCTCATTTGATAAGATAATCACTTTTCATTCCATTATTTCGAAAGCATTCACTATTCGATTGCATCGATTAATCGAATAAATAATCGAAGGAAAAGAAATACTCGAATAATTGAATGAAATGGAATAAACGAATATTCAATTATTTTGTATTCGATTATCCCATCACTAGGGTTTGGAAGTTTATAACCTACAGAAGTACAAAATATGAAAGCATGTATGACCTACAAACGATAAAATATGATATGAATTTTAGGGGTAGGCAGCAAGTATTACTAATATTAAACGTCTTAGGTACCACAACATGATCAGCGATAATACACGATACTAATGGAGAGTTACATACGTTAAAAGTTTCAACATTAAGTTGAATGTTGGAGCACCATCAGGACGAACTGAAAGAGGCAACGTCTCCTAGATAATAATAAGACCTAACAACAGCGTGGTGACGTCAGGCTAAGGAGGCCATGGCAATGCAGAGAAACGCGGAACGTGGTTAAACACAGACATGATTTTAATATCTTTTGCCAATGGAATAATTTATTTACTAACAAATAGCGTTTAAAATTTAAAGGATATTGAATAATACTGTCGTTATTACCGTATTTTAGTGAGTCTGTCATTAAAGGTAAACAGCAAACAGTTGTAAAACACGACAGCATTTTGCAATGTTAACGTACTTAAGCCGAATTGCTAACAGCACAACAGGATGTTACAAATATATTTCAATTTAAATAGGCATTACATGATCTTAAAAGAAAAATAGCACGTATAATATTGGCATTAGCCTAACATCTAAGCTGATGTAGCATCACTGGCAGTATTTGCACATGAGCCTACATGTTTCCTCCCTTGAAGTTCACGTATGGTTTAATGAGAATTTCACCTACCATCGATGTCACCAATT
Organism: Anabrus simplex; assembly: GCF_040414725.1. Taxonomy (NCBI): domain Eukaryota; kingdom Metazoa; phylum Arthropoda; class Insecta; order Orthoptera; family Tettigoniidae; genus Anabrus; species Anabrus simplex. Next base: position 27,475,511 of record NC_090265.1, on the reverse strand, counting down.
TATCATTCTGTTCGAAACCTTGAAATGTACGTTTTATGTATTCCAGCAAGCAAGCAAGCAAGCAAGCAAGCAAGCAAGCAAGCAAGAAGTTTGTTTCTGTCCTAATATTGGACTACCATTCAGCCTGGAGCCTACTCTTTTAAAAGTACTGACGTGTGGCAACGCCCGAAAGCCTGCAGATTACGAGGTGTCTTGTGTTCGGCAGGACGAATCCTCTCGGCCGTTATTCTTGGCTTTCTAGACCGGCGTCGCTATCTCACCGTCAGATAGCTCGCAAATGTAATCACGTAGGCTGAGTGGACATCGAACCACCCCTCAGATCTAGGTAAAAAACCCTGACTTGGCCGGAAATCGAACCCGGGCCTCCGGGTAAGAGGCAGGCATTATATCCCTTCACCACGGGGTCGGCCATAAATTTGTAAACATGAGGAGATATCAGACAGAAGGTTCAACAAATAACAAGAGAATCATACACATACTCCTTTATGAACTGTTTTAACTATGACTATTAAATTAACTGTGGGGACATCATTCTCGGTGTTCAGTTTACCAACTAGGACCAGAAGTAACTTATTTCGTGAATCTTTCTACACATTGTTACGCTCATCCCTTGTAATGCAGCTATGATGTTTTGTAACTAAAGAATATACCGCATTTCTATTAGTAATTTTGTCCACATACACATTAGGAATATTTTATACCTTAATAAAACCCGTTTATAATAGAGGCCATGTCCTATTAGATGATTACATATGCTATGCAGTATGGTTGCCTTGATGTATCGACGTACAGAAAAAATACTTACGTTCCCTTCATCACAGTACAACAACCATCAGGTAACAACATGTACATTGTACTTTTCAGCTGTGTAAGATTGTGGATTGAAATTCTGTGTACGGTATGAGATATGTACTGTCTTCAATGGCTCTGTTTATTGCTCCTCTTTCTATTCACTGTTTTTGCCTGGTTCTTCTCGTCACCTGCCAGAATGTGACGATAAATATGATGGGCAGTTGGGAAAGATATAAGGCACTGCAGTCTCTGAGAGTCATGGTCTTGGGAGAGGAGTAGTTAAAAGTTTTTCCTGAGGATCAATACCAGTTACTTCCCATAAAATATCACCGACTTTAAATGTCTGTGGCATACCTGTAAAATAATGTATCATCGTGAGCGAAATTCGTGCATTTCCAGGGTGAATCGGCCTACACCAGCAGCTCTTGTAGATGGTATGTTTTAATGCGTAATAATAATAAAAATAATACCGTTGAAATAATGTATCCCATGATTGCGAGCTAACATAACCTTATATTATTCAAGAGTAAATATGCCTACATATCACCAACTGTTGCGTGCAGTTAAATATTTCACAGGCCTATACTCATTATAATTGTGTGAGAATGTGATATTAATAGTTACTCACCACTGAGTTGTTAGTAAATCTGTAGTCTTGTCTTGGAACTGCACGTAAACATTTCTGCCGCATAACCTCGTCTTTCGGAAACTTAATGCTTGCACTTAGTTATCACTGTCACAATTCTCCTTACAGATGAGTACCCAACACATCAGTGCCATTACGTACAACGGTATTAGCAATTGGCATCATTAAAAGAATTAAAACTCTTCTAATTTCAGCTTTACATGGCCAAACTCATTGCTGTGTTATTACTGAAAAGGTTCAAACTTGCCTCCCGATACTGACGCCACAGTATATTCCCAGAACGCTTGTGAGGCCTTATATCTAGGAGGTGTTGAAAGAGGTCAAGCTAAATAACCAGAAATATGAACGTCAAGTAGTACAAGGAAACGACCAGTATTACTAGAGCAGAATTATTTAAGGTAAAAGGTAACAATAGTAATAATCTAGCTAAATTTGTTCCACCAGAATGTTCAATTTTTAAGAAATAACATTCTAAGTATGGAGGTTCTGTTGGCACGTAACCTACAAAGATATGATGTTTTACGTTTAACTGAACATTGGTTGGTATAGGATGAGATTTCAAACTTTGTATTAGAAGGTTATACTCTTGCAAATAAGTTTTGTAGAAAGAAAATGAAGTGTGGAGGTTCATGTATATATGTGAATAATAATATCAAATGTAAGCAGTTAGATAAATTTGAATATCTGAATGTAGAGGAGGATTTCGAGGCTAGCTTTGTTGAACCAGTGGATTATAAGTTAATACTTATATGCATTTACAGAAATCCTTCTAGTAATGTTAAAACTGTATATAACAACATTGAAATTATTTTAGATGACCTACAGAATAAGAACAAAAATATAATGATCATGGGCGACTTTAATGTAGATTTTTTAGAGAATGCCGGGCGAGAAAAGCAAAAGCTATAAATGTTGCTTTCCTTGAATGGTCTAAAGGCAGTTGCAAATGAACCAACTAGAATATCTGGGGATACCAAGTCAGCAGTAGATCAAGTTGTATTGAATGAGGAAATGTGGAATTACGAAATAGAAGTTTATGATACAGGTTTTTCAGATCATTTTGCTCAAATTGTGCATCTAAATTTTAGGGTAATAGGAAACCGTATTTTAAAAAAACAATGTAATTTACATGGAAACTACAATGAGTAGCAAGGAAAATATTTCAAATTTTAACAAGTAATTGTCCAAGGAAACTTGGGAGAGTGTATATAGAAATAACTCAACTAATGAGGCCTTCAGTGAGTTTTTTGGTTTGTTCGATTATTATTATCAAGTGGAAATACCAGTCAAAAGGGTAATTGTAAAGAATTATAGGAATGGGTGGATTACAACAGGAATTAGAAATTCAAGTAGACGATTAAGGTTTTTAAGCAAATGTGTGAAAGGGAGTAACACCTCATCTGAATTGAAGGATTATTGTAAGAAATATAAGAAAATATATCGAGAAGTTTTGAAGGATGTCAAAAATTGCATAATGAGAATGAGCAAAAAATTCTAAGAACAGGTCTAAATGTATGTGGAACATTATAAAAAGCGAGAAAGGTACTCTAATTCCAATAAAAAATAATATTACTCTTACAAATGCAGGGAAAGAAGTCAGTAATCCAGAAGAATTTGCAGAAATCTTTAGTAACTATTTTCTAGAAGCAGTTTTGAGGTTAACGCAAAATTCTCAAACATCAATGACAAGAACAAACTTGAATACAGTTCACAGGAATGTATCATTCGTGTTTCTTACTCCTGCGACTGAGCAAGAGATAGAGAAGATAATAAAACAGATGGGTAAAAAGAAGTCTTCTGGTTTAGTTGGTTATTCAACCAACCTTATTAAATGCTGTCACCAATACATAATCGAGCCTGTTATTTGATAAATTTGTCACTAACCACTGGTAAATTTCCAGACAAATTCAAGGCAACCAAAGTTGTTCCGATACATAAAAAGGGTAGTGAAGAAGATGCTGGTAACTATAGGCCTGTCTGCCTCCCCTCTGTATTCTCCAAAATACTGGAAAGAATTATGTACGATTGACTAGTATCATTCTTAGAGAAGCATATAATATATTGATGATGATGATGCTTGTTGTTTAAAGGGGCCTAACATCGAAGGTCATCGGCCCTATAATATATTAGCTGGTTGTCAAAATGGCTTTCGTAAAAAATAGATCAACTACCACAGCATTCATTAACTTTATTGAACGGATACATGACACACTAGATGGGAAGGGTGCATGTTTAGGTATTTTCTTAGATTTAACTAAAGTTTTTGATATCATTGACCACAGCTTGCTTTTAGAAAAGTTGCACATATATGGAGTTCGGAGAATGGCCTAAAACTGGTTCAAATCATTTTCAGGGAATAGAAGACAGATTGTTAAAATATCACATACCGGTACTAATTTCAGCAAAAATGAAATTAAGAATGTGTATTCCTTTGCCAGAATCATAGGTCGTGGTGTTCCACAGGGGTCAGTTTTAGGACCATTATTATTTTTAGTATTTATTCATGATATAGTCCAAATTGTCGATCATATTCAAGGATGCAATTACCTTTGTTTGCAGATGATATTACTGTTTTTGTAGCTGTTGAAAGTTCTGAAGGGTTAGAATTAAGGGCAGGCAATATAGTGAGTAATATCCTGAGCTGGCTTGAAGATAATAAATTAATCTTAAGTAAACAGAAACCGAGCTCGATAGCTGCAGTCGCTTAAGTGCGGCCAGTATCCAGTATTCGGGAGATAGTAGGTTCGAACCCCACTGTCGGCAGCCCTGAAAATGGTTTTCCGTGATTTCCCATTTTCACACCAGGCAAATGCTGGGGCTGTACCTTAATTAAGGCCACGGCCGCTTCCTTCCCACTCCTAGCCCTTCCCTGTCCCATCGTCGCCATAAGACCTATCTGTGTCGGTGCAACGTAAAGCAACTAGCAAAACAAAAAAAAAGTAAACAGAAAACTTCTGCGATTAGATTTCACCATAAGATTAATCTAAATATGTAAATTTATCCAATATCATTTGGGAGACCATAGTTGAGTATTCATCATCAATAAAGTTTCTCGGCTTGTGGAAGGATGAATCATTAACCTGGGAAAAATATACAGAGTTTGTAGGGAAAAAGCTTAGTAGAATTTATTTCATGATAATATCTTTGAAAAGTAGTTTTACTTTAGAGGCTTGCCGAATAATGTATTTTGCATATGTCCATCCCATACTAACCTATGGAATAATTTACTGGGGGAATTCACGATATAGAGAAGTCATCTTTAAGTTACAAAATAAAATAATTAGAGGAATGGCCGGTGTCCGTAGGAGGATGAGCTGCAAGAAATACTTTAAACTTCATTTCATTTTACCATTGCCTTGCCTTTATATCTTCCATACACTTGTATATATGAAAGAGAATGTAAGCAGTTTCACCATAAACTCAGACGTACATAGGTATACTACTAGAAATAGACACAGTCTGCACATAGAACCACACAAAACTAAGCTTTATGAATCAAGTTTGAGTTATGCAGGAGTAAATTTATTTAATAAATTGCCAGACTTCATTAAGCATATAAAACCATGTTCAAATTTAAGAAAGAATTATTCAAATTTATTTCTAACCATTGTTTTTATTCTATTGAAGAATACTTAGCTCTTGAAAATTAACTTATGTGTCGCCTTTTTTATCTGTGCTTCTTTACCACGTTGTATATTTCTCTTTATTTCTCAAAGCATGTATATTACTGTTTTACCCTTTGTTACTGTAAATATGAATACTGACGTGTCCCATATCATTGTATGATCAGTTGGATAAAATACAATACAATACAGTATAATACAATCATAGTCTTGGGGTGCAGTTCTCGCTGGGTTTTCCTAAATAAATCCAAAAACTAAGTATTAGCATGGTTTATGGTATTTGTCGGGGTAAATTAGAAGACCCTGCCTAACAGGAGGTTCACTGAGATCCATCTGTTGAAATTCGTTGGTAGTGAAAAGGGAAGGGAGCTGTAACTGGACCCTTCAAGGAAGAACTGTGCGAGAGATAACATGGAATTTATTTGTTGATTAATTCTGAGCTAAATATATCTACTGAAAACGGAGAAAACACTATCGTCACGTTCCGTGAGCTCACGCTTATCGTATCGCAATCTAGCCTATCGAGAAAGATGTCCTAAAATACGTCGGTACAGCAGCTCCTTCTTGGAATCAGGTCTTCCAAACCTGCTCCCTGTCTGTTCCGGGAAAAGAGAGAAACAATATCTACTCAGTGGCGCCGACTTTGGGGGGGGAGGTGCTTTCTGCCCCTCCCCCAAACATTTTCCTCCTAGATGAAGGGCGCCCATGCCCGGGGGCAAGGGGGACGCGCCTCCCCCTAGCTCTCAGGGAAAGGGAACAATATAATGTAGTCAGGTGTTTTTCTTTTAAGAAAATGACTTAAAAGTCGGTATTACGTAGAAGTGGTAGGGGATACCGTGGGTGGTATTCTACCGTGGAATACAAGTCGCCATTCATCTTGAAAAATACTAAAAATACTACATACCACCAGGTTTAGTTAGCACCTCCCCCCACTACAAACTATCCTTGTCCTAGATGTTAAGTCCCGTTAAAACGTGAAGTTGGGTAGTCTTCGGAGGCTGCTCAGTCGTGAAGGTGGTAGATGACTGTATCAAGAAATGAGATTAGAAAGCGGGCATTCCTTCAGAGAACCACATTTCTCACTGGAGACTGTTGAGGCGGTACAGATGGTGGTAGAGCATTTCACATTTCGTATCCTAAAACGCATAATATACAGTAATAGAACATTTATTAAGAAAATGTATTTATGAAGCAAGTTCTAATTTTTTACTTGTGATTTATTGATAGCTTCATACATAAAACTTTTCTTCAAAGTACACTGACTGACAGAGCAAATGCAACACCAAGAAGGAGTGGTCAGAACTTTATGCCAATTGCAGGGTAGACTGACGTCACTGAGGTATGCTCATGATGTGAAATGCGCCGCTGTGCTGCGCACGTAGCGAACGATAAATGGGACACGGCGTTGGCGAATGGCCCACTTCGTACCGTGATTTCTCAGCCGACAGTCATTGTAGAACGTGTTGTCGTGTGCCACAGGACACGTGTATAGCTAAGAATGCCAGGCCGCCGTCAACGGAGGCATTTCCAGCAGACAGACGACTTTACGAGGGGTATGGTGATCGGGCTGAGAAGGGCAGGTTGGTCGCTTCGTCAAATCGCAGCCGATACCCATAGGGATGTGTCCACGGTGCAGCGCCTGTGGCGAAGATGGTTGGCGTAGGGACATGTGGCACGTGCGAGGGGTCCAGGCGCAGCCCGAGTGACGTCAGCACGCGAGGATCGGCGCATCCGCCGCCAAGCGGTGGCAGCCCCGCACGCCACGTCAACCGCCATTCTTTAGCATGTGCAAGACACCCTGGCTGTTCCAATATCGACCAGAACAATTTCCCGTCGATTGGTTGAAGGAGGCCTGCACTCCCGGCGTCCGCCCAGAAGACTACCATTGACTCCACAGCATAGACGTGCACGCCCGGCATGGTGCCGGGCTAGAGCGACTTGGATGAGGGAATAGCGGAACGTCGTGTTCTCCGATGAGTCACGCTTCTGTTCTGTCAGTGATAGTCACCGCAGACGCGTGTGGCGTCGGCGTGGAGAAAGGTCAAATCCTGCAGTAACTGTGGAGCGCCCTACCGCTAGACAACGCGGCATCATGGTTTGGGGCGCTATTGCGTATGATTCCAGGTCACCTCTAGTGCGTATTCAAGGCACGTTAAATGCCCACCTCGCCATAAGACCTATCTGTGTCGGTGCGACGTAAAGCCCCTAGCAAAAAAAAAAAAAAAATGCCCACCGCTACGTGCAGCATGTGCTGCGGCCGGTGGCACTCCCGTACCTTCAGGGGCTGCCCAATGCTCTGTTTCAGCAGGATAATGCCCGCCCACGCACTGCTCGCATCTCCCAACAGGCTCTACGAGGTGTACAGATGCTTCCGTGGCCAGCGTACTCTCCGGATCTCTCACCAATCGAACACGTGTGGGATCTCATTGGACGCCGTTTGCAAACTCTGCCCCAGCCTCGTACGGACGACCAACTGTGGCAAATGGTTGACAGAGAATGGAGAACCATCCCTCAGGACACCATCCGCACTCTTATTGACTCTGTACCTCGACGTGTTTCTGCGTGCATCGCCGCTCGCGGTGGTCCTACGTCCTACTGAGTCGATGCCGTGCGCATTGTGTAACCTGCATATCGGTTTGAAATAAACATCAATTATTCTTCCGTGCCGACTCTGTTTTTTCCCCAACTTTCATCCCTTTCGAACCACTCCTCCTTGGTGTTGCATTGTCACTGTCAGTCAGTGTATTTATTTATGAATCAAGTTCTATTTTTCGATTTACTTATGAATATTATTGAAAACTCTGTACATCAGACTCGTTCAAAGATGTATTCGAGAAACAAGTTCTATTATTGTTCCGCTTTTCTGTTTGTTTGTGATTATTGTTATTATAGTTATTTCACATGCCTGTGTTCATGTTAATAATGCGCGCCTGTATCTACTAGGCCTACATGATTTGGAAATCCTGTGCTTGAAACTCGACGCATCTTGTTAATGACGCCTCAATTCAAAAATTTCTCAAATTATAACTAAATATGACCTTATGTCACTAAAATTAGCACAATATTATAAAAACAATCAAAAGGCCGAAATATGCATTTCCATGCAACGTCAGATTGAATTAAACGGGGTCAGGGACCAGTCATTCACAGTTATTTTTCTTCAAATTTCGGGTAAAATGAGTTCACGAAAGAAATATGACCTTTCCCTTAACTTCCGAACCTTACCCACCTCTCCAGTGGGGAACGAGAAGCTCCTCACCTGTGTCGTCCCCTGCTCGTCCCATCTTCAGCCTCCTCACGCCGACGAGAGGTTCGCTCTCGATGTATGCGCAGATGGCGGAACTATTGCCTGAGTCGTACAGGTCCTTGATGTCCTTCTCTCGCTCTTCGGCGGTTCCTAAGCAACTCCAGCCGCAGATGTTGTCCTCCATCACACACGTCACTGCAATCACACAAGGTTCAAGTTGAATTTCGGGCCAACCGCAATAGTGTGGGCCCTGTACATTCCTCGGTTACGTGAACGAATCGTAACCACGAAATTTCATTGTAATTTTTGTCCTAAATGGAGGATAATAATAGATTTTACACAAATTAACAGTAAATTTAGCGCTAAATTAATAAATACCATTATTACTAGAGAAATAGAGATACGTAACTACGGCGACTATTTCTTCTGTGGCATTCCGCTTCATCGTGCAGTCTTTTGTTTCATTCCTACAGTCCGATGAGTGGAAGTGCTATGTCTCTCAATTCTCAATATCTTTGTCCATCATGGCTAGCGCGGGCAGTTCAGACGGCGAAATGGAAGTGAAAAGTACATCGTAAATAACACAAAAAATATTTTTGTTGAAAGAAAACTAGCATGATCTCTGGAACAATAATTATATTAATTAATGAGTTATAGGCACAATATTGATAAACTTAACTATAATAGGTATTATGTTTGATCCTGTATTGACTTGTCTGAATCTATTAAGGAATCATCCACTCTCTCCATCAGTGACGTCAGTAACAAAAAACAAAAGATAGTGTAATATTGTTTTATTCCTGGAACTGGCATCACTGATGAAGGGAGGCGATGATTTTCCCGAAACATGTTGTTAGAATAAATAGTTTTCTATCATTATAAGGTGTATTGACAAGGCGGACTTAAGTAAAAACTATTTTAAATAGTTCTTTAATAGATTATGGGCCCCACCAAGTAACATCAAATCAAACCAAAATCTCTTTATTTGCAAATGAGGTGTTTACCTCGGTAGCAAATAGTACACTAAAATACATTATTGTCAAGCACTAAATATCAAATTAACAAGAGAATAAAATTTTCCTATAATATAATATTATACAATTTACGCTAACAATGTTTTCTATTAAACACACAGCTCATCCTTAATAAATTTATACTGTTTACAAAATTCTACTTATAATATCTCCTGTGCTACTTACAAATATAGTCAACTGATATACAGTATGTGGAATTACTTCAAATGATACTATACAACTGGTATAACATTAATATTTACATTGCATTTATTTATTTAATTTTTTTAACCCGTTCTGGATCCTAAGTAGCATAACGACCTGCTGCGTCTTAACCAGAGCCCCTTTTGCCACCACTTTTCAGAGTTCCTGAAGGGCCTTCACAGCTACCGTGGCGGTCCCAGGGCCCTCGAAGTCCCCACTGTACTTCACCCCTACAGGCAGTCCCCTACTTTGGCTGTCCAAACTCCTTAGACCAGAGGATGGAATTAATTTATTCACACACATTTTTTTATTTACAATAACCTGCACTGGTCGAATGCCCTCTAACACTTCATTTATTTTCTCTGTTGTTGTTTATTCTCTTCTTGAATATCTGTAGAGATTTTGGAAAAGGAGCAAACACTACCCCTGGTAAACTGTTCCACTCCTTCACACCCTTCCCAACGAAGGAAAATTTACCCCAATCGCTTCTGCTAAAATTCCTTCTAATTTTATATTTGTGGTCAGTCCTGCCGATATAATTATTTTTCAACTGAAGCCTCTCATGGATATCTCCCCATGCTTCTTCTCCTGTATAGGCTCTATATAATCCTATAAGTCTAGTTTTCTCCCTTCTCTTACTTAAAGTTTCCCACCCAAGTTCCTTTAACATTTCTGATACACTACTCTTTCTCCTGAAATCCCCTGTTACAAATCTTGCTGCTTTCCTCTGCACACTGTCTATTTCTTTTATTAGGTATTCTTGGTGAGGATCCCAAACACTGTTTGCATATTCCTATAATGGACGAACCATACTCAAGTAACTTTTTTCTTTTAATTCTTTGTTGCATCCTTTAAGTAGCCTCATTATGACATGTAACGATCTGTATGCTTTCCCAACAATGTCATCAATATGACCCTTCCAGTGCAAATTACTTTCAAATCTCACACCTAAGTATTTGCACTTGTCATCTTTTGGGATAACTACCTCATCCAAAGTATATTCAAATTCAGTTTTGAAGCTCCTGTTTGTAAAAGTTGTAACAGTTGATTTGCCTGCATTAACCTTCATATTATTTTCTTCAACCCATTGTTGGATACTTTCAAGGTCCCTTTGTAATTCTGAACAATCCTCAATGTTTTTTATTTCCCTATAAACAATTATGTCATCTGCATACAATCTTATTTTAGATGTTATATTGTTCCCTAAATCATTTGCGTATATTAAGAAAAGTAACGGACCGATTATACTACCCTGTGCAATTCCCTTCCAAACTTTCTCTTCCTGAGATACATTATTTCCTACTTTGACCTTCTGAACCCTTGAATTTAGAAATGCTTTTATCCAACGTGTAACCCTTACGTCCCGTCCTATTCCCTCCAATTTCTTTAATAATATTCCATGTTCCACTCTATCAAAGGCTTTGGAAAGATCTATGGCTATGCAATCTAACTGACCTCCTGAATCCAACTGATCTGATATGTCCTGCTGAAATCCCACCAGTTGTGCCTCACAACAAAATTTCTTTCTTAATCCATACTGGCTCCTCATGAACCAATTTTTATCATCACATATCCCTCTGATGTACTTCGATATTAAACTCTCCAGTATTTTACAAACTATACTGGTCAGGTTGATTGGTTTGTAGTTCTCTGGTTTCCTTTTATCACCCTTTCCTTTATAAATTGGTATTATTATAGATTCCTTCCATTCCTTTGGTATTACACTATTATTTATGACATAGTCAAAGAGAAATTTTAAATAAGGCACTATGTACCACCCCATTGTCTTTAATACCTCCCAGTAATTTGATCACTTCCTGCTGCTTTTCCTTGCTGAAGCAGTTGGATTTCTCTGAAAATATCTTCGTTTGTGAATGAGAAGCTTCTTGTTTCCCTCTGTCTCTCTCCCTCTCTATCTTCTGTTTCGGTTTCCAACTCTTGACAATCATCTACTGAATCTCTAAATTCCCTACTAAATAGGTTTTCTTTCTCAGTATCTGTTAAATAGTGTTCATCCCCTTCTCCCACCATTGTAGGAATTTAGATTCCTTTTCCTTTTTGATTCCTGATATATGAATACAGCTTTTTCCATTTCCCTTTGTGGTCATTACCCTCTTGAAGTATGCCATTCATATAATTCTCTTTTGCTTCCTTTTTCACTCTATTCAGTTCCCTCATTAGCTGTTTTCTAGTTTCTCTGCTCTCCCTACCCTCTTTGATTTTCCTGTTTACTATTCTACATTTTCTTTTTAATTTTCTTATTTCCCTTGTATAATAAACAGGGTCTGAGGTAATTTTACCCTTCTTAACAGGTACAAATCTCTTCTCTCCTTCCCAAATGATTCCTTTAAATTTAGTCCATGAAGCAAAGCAAAGGAGTTCAAAGAAGTTAAGTGAGCAAAGACTGAACACAAAAGTGTTACATGAACAAAAGACATACTGAAGCGTAGTGATGTAGTAGAATTTCATAACCGTAAGGTAGCAAAGTATGTATGTATTTTATATTTCTCTGCTAATATTGCTATTTATTAATTTGCCGCTAATTGTAATCTTAATTTGCATAAAAGCAATTATTATCTTCCATTTACGACAAAAATTTGAACGAAGTTTCATGGATATCATTTGTTCACGTACCCCATTTCTCCGCTATAGTTATAAACATAGAATCATGGATATTTTTTGGGCTTAGAAGACGATAGGTGATGGTGATTATTGTTTTAAGCGGAAGTACGACTGGGCAACTATCCTCTATTAACACTAATCAGAGAGAAAAATGTGGAAGGAGTCCGACACTTCGAAAAATGTATGTGTCGGCCGAAGAAAGACAAGGGCCATGAAGAACGTGAAAATGAAAGTGTCTTTAGACCTCGGAACCTAATACCGTCGGGGTCAGAAAAGAACAAGTGTTGACTAAGGGAGGTCAGATAGGATAGACGAAGGGGACGAGCCTGGCACAAGTAAGTTGAATCAATGCCAGGACTCATCTAAGGGCCCCGTGGTTGCCAACTAAGGTTCCCCAACTTAAGAGCCCGCTGGGTCCGTTTTAGATGCCTCCTACAACAGGCAGGGGATACCGTGGGTGTTATTCTACCGCTCCCACTCACAGGGCGGAAAACAAAAAGACAGGGGGAGTTATAACATGTAAATAAGAGCTTAAGTTCATTATGTTTTCTTATGTATATGAATAAGTAAAACACTGGAATCACAGACAACGCTATTTGTGGATGTTGATATAATGTATAGAATACTGAAGTGTTACAAGATTACGAGCGACTACAAAAAGACCTCGACAACGTTGTCAGATGGGCAGCAGACAGTGGTATGATGGCAAACGAGGGGAGCAAGAACTATCCTCTCACATTTAATTACTGTGTTAATGGGGATGAAATTACCTCGTGGGGGGAACGTTGTAAGTACCTGTAGCTCATTCCACGTTAAGAAAACAGTATTGCTCTTATGGACCTACAGGGAGTGAACACACCCCCTCTGAGACTCCCATAATTACTCGTGATTAAGGGATATTAAACTGTACTTTCTAGTGTATTATGAAATATAGTTTAAAAGATCGGGCATTTTTGCCCGTGAGTTATTAAAATAACTACATAACATTTCCTTTTTCATAAATATATCCGTAGGGAGGAAGCACAATGGAGGGAACAGCCATTGCTTCGTTGCCTTCCTTCATTTTCCTTCTTCTGTGTTGCTCTGGTACAAGCCTCGTGTAGTCCCTCACCCTGTAGCTCACTTCTGTAGTGACGTCATCTACAGTATTGTTGTGTTGACTATATGTGCTTAGGATTTAAATCAGTGCGTAATTGTCTTGTGTTGAGTCAGAGTTGGGCGATAAGCCTACGAGTGTGATTTCTTTTTTTTTTAAGTAATACTGTGATCTTTCGCAGTCATCTATAGTATTTATTTTTTGCCTGGAGAAATTTATTAAATGCAATTAAATGCATCCCTCACCCACCGAGCCCATAAAAGTTATTTTTCTATTTCCACTCCCGCCTCCCCCCCTCCAATTTGTCTTACACTTCAATGTTGAGGATTTTTATGTGCCGTATTTTACTTTTGATTCTGTAATATCAAAAAATAGCCCTGTAAACCATCCATCTCCTTTAGTTCATAAAAATAATGTGTAGCTTAATTTCTTCCAGTTTTTGTCTTGGAACATAAATACTAAATTTCATAAATTTATGTGCCGCCATTTTACCGTGATGGTATTTAGTACAGTCGCTCGATATGGCAACCCTGTTGTCATAAGAGCGAATAAACCACAAAAAAAACTAAACAAATGACCTTTAAGAAAGGAGGAAAACATGAACCTAAAAATACAATAACCATGCACAACAAACCTCTAGAAGTAGTGCCGAAATTCAAGTACCTTGGAGTCACCCTCCAAACTACTCTAACATCCTACAATATCCACGTCAAAGAAAGAGCAGTCGCAGTAATAAAAGCCATCTGCAACATTCAACAACCTCAACAAATATCATTGGGTACAGCAATGCTACTGTTCAGGACAGCCATATCACCAATAGCAACCTATTGGATTAGAATCGCATGGGAAAAATTCACACTCAGCGAGCTGATGACAATAGAAAAAGTCAAGGCCCGATATCTCAAGAGAATTCTAGGCATTGGGAAGTCAGCCCCATCAAGGTTAACATATGTTCTTACCAAAGAGGAATACTTCATTGTCGATATCAAAACACAGTTATGTCTACCAAACACCAAGCCCTACGAGAATGCACGCCGAAGCTTAAACGAGAAACGAAATGCTATTTGGTCCGACATCTATTCCACGGACGCCATAATGATGGAAGAGTGGAAGCAAGCAAATTACGAACTACGGCACGTAATTACACGTTACGCCACTCATGGATTTCACCACAGATTCTTCCAAACCAAAAACTTCCACCAGCCGAACGAAGACTGTATATGTAACCTGTGCAACATTCATTGTGAAAGATACCATGCACAAAACTGCAAAATGAGGGCAACCTCAATAATAAGAATGGCATTAGCATAATTGACCATCTGCACAAAAATTGTTTTTGCACATTGTGCGCTTTTAATTTAATAATAATAAGAACAATACTGTATTCTTAACATGGAATGAGCTATAGGTGATAAGAGTCACATCAAGGAGGTTGTAAAGAAAATCTCTGCACATGGTTATGGGGGTATTTAGGGGTTGTATTAAAGACGGAAAGGACACGGCATGTAAGTCATGAGTAAGACTCAAACTAGAGGATGGTTCCAGTGTATGGGACCCTTACAAGGATTACTTGATTCGAGAACTGAAAAAGATCCAAAGGAAAACAGCGCGATTTGTTCTGGGTGATTTCCCAAAAAAAGAGTAGCGTTAAAAAATGTTGCAAAGTTTGGGGTAGGAAGACTTGGCAGAAAGGAGACAAGCTGCTCGACTAAGTTGTATGTTCCGAGCTGTCAGTGGAGAGGTTGCGTGGAATGATGTTAGTAGACAAATAAGTTTGAGTGGTGTTTAAAAAGTAGGAAAGATTAAAGTTGAAAATCAAGAGGACAAATTGGAGCAAATATTCGTTTATAGAAAGAGTACTGTCCATTTCACAACATTATCGAGGTCATGTTGCAGTTGCTCTCAATCTTGTAACTTATTTGTTACTCTATACAGAATAACATCACCTGCGTAAAGCCTTATCTCTGATTCCACTTCTTTACACATATCATTTATATATATATATAAGAAAACATAAAGGTCCAATAATACTGCCTTGAGGAATTCCCCTCTTATTGATTACAGGGGCAGATTAAGCTTCACCTATTCTAATTTTCTGAGTTCTATTTTCTAGAAATATAGACAGCCATTCAGTCACTCCTTTTTCTAGTCCAATAGCACTCATTTTTTTCAGTAGTCTCCCATGATCTGGCTTAACACAGTACAGAGGATCTTCAAGAAGCAATGACCAAGCTATAGAAGTGGGCATACATAAACGAACTTCACGTGAACAGATACTAAACCGCGTGCATGGTCTTCCAGAAAGGAGGAAGAGCTGCTGCTTAAAGGCCCTACAGACGGCCTGACTGAGCGTCAGATCTCATCAGTTGGCTTTGGCTACGGACACACACCAGGCCTCCCGTTTTATCGAAACGCCAAAAGGTTGGGATCCCGCTTGTAGCATCGTTGACCAATCTGAGAAAATGTGGGCAAAGAAATAGCTAGTGGAAGTGGTGGTGGTGATTATTGTTTTAAGAGAAAGTACAACTAGGCAACCATCCTCTATATAATAATAATAATCAGAGAGAAAAAATGGAAGGGATCCGACACTTTGAATATTGAATCAGCTAAAGAAAGGCAATAGCCACGAAGGGCATGAAAATGAAAGACTCCGTAGGCCTCTGGTGCTCTAACACCGTTGGGGTCGAAAAAGAACAAGAGTTGACAAAGGGAGTGGGACAGGATAGATGAAAGTGAGCAGTTTTGGCATAAGTTAGTGGAAGCAATGCGAGGACTCAGCTGAGGACCCCGTGGTTGTCAACCCACGCTCCCAAGTTCAGAGCCCCTGGGCCCCCTATTAGTCGCCTCTTGCGAGAGGCATGGTGTAACATGGGTGCTATTCTACCGCCATCGCCCACAGGGGTGGCTGGTGGAACGGGAAATGTAGCTATATGATGTTACTAAAAGAACTGGATGCTGATGACTTCCGTAATTATTTGAGAATGGACTACGGGAGTTTCAGTCCACTGATACCGAAACAAGATATTGTCATGCGAGAAGCAGTCAATACTGTACGTAGGTCTGCTCGCACCTACCTGACAAGTGATGTTCAAAGTGTGACCTCGACGATATTGTGGGATGGACAGCAGGCAATTGTATGATCATAAACGAGGCTAAAAGTCAGGTTGTGAGTTGCACAAATAGGAAAGGTCCTCTCACTTTTAATTACTCCGTTGATGGGGTGAAAGTTCCTTTTGGGGATCATTGTAAGTATCTAGGTGTTAATATAAGGAAAGATCTTCATTGGGGTAATTAGATAATAATGACTGTAAATAACGGGTACAGATCTCTGCACTTGGTTATGAGGGTATTTCAGGGTTGTAGTTGTAGTAAGGATGTAAAGGAGAGGGCATGTAAGTCTCTGGTAAGAACCCAACTAGAGTATGGTTCCAGCGTATGGGGGACCCTCAACAGGATTGCTTGCTTCAAGAACTAGAGAAAATCCAAAGAAAAGCAGATCGATTTGTTCTGGGTGATTTCCGACCGAAGAGTAGCGTTATAAAAATATTGCAAAGTTTGGGCTGGGAGGACTTGGGAGAAACGACACGAACTGCTCGACCAAGTGGTATGTTCCGAGGTGTCAGTGGGGAGATGGCATGGAATTCCATTAGTAGACGAATAAGTTTGAGTGGTGTCTTTTAAAAGTAGGAAATATCACAATATTGAACTCATAATTCTACCCTGAAAGCCTCCGTGGCTCAGACGGCAGCGCGTCGGCCTCTCACTGCTGGATACCGTGGTTCAAATCCCGGTCCCTCCATGAGAGATTTGTGCTTGGCAAAGCGGAGGCGGGGCATGTTTTTCTCCGGGTACTGCGGTTTTCCTTGTCATCTTTAATTCCAGCAACACTCTCCATTCTCATTTCATAGCATTTATCAGTCATTAATAATCACCTTGGGAGTGGCGACCCCATTGTAATAATAGCCTATATATGGCTCATTCATTACATCCCTGACCCGGTCAAAGACTGGAAAACAGGTTGTAGGTTTTCATTTTCAATTCTACCCTGCTAAATATTGCACAAGAAAATTGCAACTACAAGATATAACTAGGAGGGCAACCACAATTCTTTATTGCAAGCTCATCTCACCCTCCGTGGCGGGGCAAGTCATCGTGAGAGCGAGCGGCCCACCCATTCGGGCGGTGTCGGAATACTTCGGCTGACCTCGGGTAATTAATAATTAATTTCCAGATATAAATCTTCATTGTGAGAGATTTCGGCAATATCATTAACCAAGAAATAAATAATTAACAATTTTAAGAAATATTTAATGAAACTAAAATCCACAGGGTGGAAATGTATTTAACTAGTCGTGGAGAAAATTTGGCATCCACACTGACAGATTAGAAACACGTGCCAAGGTCACGCAATCCAAATGCGCACGAAATCATCTACAAGAGAATTAATTAATTAATTACGCCCGTTAAACGAACGGCAAAAATGAGTAAATAAAACAATCATGACTTGGAATTTAGGCGGAGTTTTGGGGGGGGTCTCAAAGAAATCGGTCCAGTGGTTATGAAATTGTATGATTACACCACGATACATCATGACCTGGAAAGCTTCTCTATTAAAGCTATAAGTATCCCCACTTACGGACAGCAGCACACTCACTTGGTCATTGTTTGCGAGGGTGGACCTGCGTTGCGTTAATATCAAGTAGAGGTCTTGAAATATTCCTTTAATAGACTTGTGCTATTTATTGAGTTCGTTGGCTCTAGATAGAATATTTTACCAAGTGGTGAGGTCAAAATAATAATACTAATTGAATTAATATAGGATTCCCTAAACTTCTCAAATGGAAAACAGCGAATTTATAGATAGCTTTCGAGAATTACTCTGTGTGTCTTTGTAGTCAGTGAAGGGAACCGTAGACTGGCCAAGATAAGCTTCGGGTCTCATATCTGTACAACACCTGGCATAAGAAAGGGGAGGCTGGTAGGTTTCCACAAGCAGTAGTTGGGTCCTCGGCGTGGAGAGAAGCAGTTGTACATAACGCGTGTGTTTAGAATAAATTATTATTTGCGAGTGTTAGAGCAATTAAAGTGTAGAATCTGTGTAATCATGTCATAGAGAATAAAGCGGAAGAATGTGCTCTCCAAATGTGAAGGGCTAAGTGTGTGAGGCAAGCTGGCCCAAATAGAGCCGAGATGGCCCAATATCTATGACGCAGTTACAAGGTCTATCTAATTTGAATAATCATGTTTTGTAGTTAGAAATGTAAAATGCTTGTCCCGTTAAAATACGGCACTATGTATTGTGTGTAAAAATTAAGTGTATAGGAAAATGTTGAGGCGAAGTGTCTATTATTCATGTCAGTGCACGAAACTTTTAAATTCGTTTAAAGTCCTTCAATAAAAATATAATGTGAAAATCAATGAAATAATGATCAGGCCGGTAAAAGTTGCATTAATGATAATGAAAAATTGCTGTTGTTGGCGTGATAAAGTTAAATACCAAATTAATAATAATAATAATAAAATACCATTCACGTCAGGATAAATTTTAAATGATAAATTATGTATACAGCAGTAATGTCAATCGAGATTTGCGATTTATACCGAAATCCAGTGAAGTCTGATCAAGTTAGCACTTACTTTTGGAACTTTAAATTTTGTGATACAGAAAATCACGGTATGCTATTTTGCTCTTGAGGTCAGAATAAACGTAAAGAAGTTAAACGTGAGATTCTTATAAAATTGTTGGTCATGGAAGTACTTGCGTATGAAAAGTGTCAAACAGGAAGAAATGAATTGTAATGGAAATTAAATATTATGAGAATAGTTGGGAAGATGTTAAAGGCAGAGTAAGCCAGTATTTTATGAGTGATGTATAATGAACAGGATGCCGAGGATAAGAGGGCTTGTTTGTCGACGGAGAGGAATTTTGCTGACAGGGTGTATGAAAAATTGTAATATTTCTGTGACAGGCTGTGTATGATGACGATGACGTGTAAGCAGTCTAAGGCAGGTGACAAATTTAAAGGTAGTCAAATCCAAGAGAGAACGCGTCGTAACGCCTATTTAATTACAAGTTGATGTTCTCCCATGATTACTATTTTATATGAGACCGTAGGTTTTGGCAATTAAGTCCAAGTGACGATTCTATGTGGTACTAGCAAAGTGCAATTTTGTAATAGTTGACCTCACGAACAAAATACATTCTGACACACGGTCGAGGTAATACTTGATCCTTTTAAATTGAAGTCTATTCTGTATTTTTGCGAGACGAAATTATCGCTGACTAGAAACATTGCGGGTGTGAAAAATGAATGTTATTAGAATGAGAGTTTAGCTTGAGTAGCTACTTCACTGGACAGTTCACGGCAATATATGTTTGGAACGGTCAGATGATAGGCCATTTGGAGCCTCACACTTGAGTTATGCTGTGGACCTCGTGATGGTGATGAACA
This sequence comes from Anabrus simplex, assembly GCF_040414725.1. NCBI lineage: Eukaryota > Metazoa > Arthropoda > Insecta > Orthoptera > Tettigoniidae > Anabrus > Anabrus simplex. Next base: position 27,455,816 of record NC_090265.1, on the reverse strand, counting down.
CTGTTTTTAGCGTTTTACGAAAATCATACGAGAGTTGAATTTGTTTTATTTAGCGAACTTCACTGCATCTGTTGAGATTGTATTGAGGAATGGATTAAACTATTTGGACGTGTTGTTTAATTTCGATTACACGCTTTATCGTAAGAAATGGATACAGTTGTATTTCCATTTTCGAGTTCATTCTGTGGCGAATTTCAATTCATTGTGTTAGAGTTTCAACGAGGATTATATTGAAATATCCGAGATTGTGTTTGAAGTTTCGATTTCGCCTGACAGTGTAAATGATGTGTAGACATCCTAACTTTGGCTCAACGATAGATTTATGATGCTGCGCGTGTTATGTAAATATACGGGTAGACACTACGTAGGCTCAACGACAGTATTAGGGCGTCGTCTGTATATAGTCAAGTCATAGGTTAGTCAATTTTGCGAATTGACTTAAATGATGTTAGTGTTTGCAGTAGTGAATACGAATATGAAGAGTATTTATTAGCAGGTATTATTCAGGCCGTGTTTCGGCATAATTCTCACTAGCCAGAAAGTGCTCCCATAATAGCGTTGCATCAGTAATGGCATGAATGTGAGAGTTGTCCCACGTGAAAACCTAGCTAATGGAGACCGATCATTACTGCGTAGCCGTGTGTGTTCAAATTCGATGAACTTTCGTTTTATATTTTACTTTCTTTACTTTTAGATTTATTGTTTGGATGTCAGGTATCTTCTGATAGTGCCGTGTATTAACACTTAGTTAATTTTAAACGATTTGCGCTACGAATGCGGTTTCGATTCGACAGCTGTTAATATATTTAATTTTCAATTCTCGTTATTTCACATTATATTAGGTTTAATAGGAGTTGAATCATGGCTGAGAGATGATATAATGGATTCAGAAATTATCTCACGGAACTGGAGTGTGTATCGTAGAGATAGGATAGGAATGGAAGCAGGGGGAGTATTTATTATGGCGAAAGAATAATTTGTAAGCTACGAAAATGTTAAAGATGACAAACATGAAATTCTAGGTGTAAGACTCATCTCTAAAGATAATATGCAACATGATGTCTTTAGAATGTACAGACAGGGAAAGGGTAGCGCAGATGCTGATTCAGAATTATTTGATAAGATAATCAGCTACGTGGGAAACGATAAGGACAGGAATATGATTGAAGCGGGTGATCTCAATTTACCAAATGCCAATTGGGAAGGTGATGCGAACGACAGGAAGCTTGGCTAGCAAATGGCAAATAATTTAATATGGGGAGGGTATCTGATTCAGAAAGTGATAAAACCAACTAGAGGAAAGAATATTCAGGATGTGGTGATGGTAAAACCGGATGAACTCTATAGAGAAATCGAGTAATAGATGGTATTAGTGACCACGAAGCTGTTTTTGTGCTAATTAAAAATAAATGTGAAAGAAAGGAAGATATTAAAATTAGGACTATTAGTCAGTACCATACGGCTGATAAAACAGGAATACGGGAGTTTTTATAAAGTATCTATGATCGGTGGAAAACGATAAATAAAAATGTAAACTGACTCTGGGATGGGTTTAAAGGTGGTAAGGAATGGTAAAGAGCCAATATATTATAACAGAGAAGTAAAGAGACTAAGAAGAAGGTGCAGGTTGGAACGAAATAGAGTCAGAAATGGCTGTGGAAGTAAAGAGAAATTGAAGGAACTTACTAGGAAATTGAATCTAGCAAAGAAGTCAGCCAAGGATAACATGATGACAAGCATAATTGGCAGTCATACTAATTTTAGTGAAAAATGGAAGGGTATGTATAGGTATTTTAAGGCAGAAACAGGTTCCAAGAAGGACATTCCAGGAATTATTAATGAACAAGGGGAGTGTGTATGCGAGGATTTTCAAAAGGCAGAAGTATTTAATCAGCGATATGTAAAGATTAATGTCCAGATAGGGGAGGTGACTAATGCTACAGAAGTATTAAAATTTACCTATGATAACAATGATATGTACAGTAAACTACAAAAGTTGAAAACTAGAAATGCAGCTGGAGTTGATAAGGTTTCGGGGGATATACTAAGGACAATGGGTTGGGATACAGTACAATATCTAAAGTACTTATTTTATTATTGTTTGCATGAAGGAACTATACCAAATGAATGGAGAGTTGATATAGTAGCCCCTGTGTATAAAGGAAATGGCGATAGACATAAAGCTGAAAATTACAGGCCAGTCAGTTTGACATGCATTGCATGTAAGCTTTGGGAAAACATTCTTTCTGATTATATTAGACATGTTAGCAAAATTAATAACTGGTTTGATAGAAGGCAGTTTGTGTTTATAAAGGTTATTCCACTGAAGCTCAACTTGTAGGATTCCAGCAAGGTATAGCAGATATCCTGGATTCAGGTCAAATGGGCTGTATCGCGATTGACCTATCTAAGGCATTTGATAGGGTAGATCTTGATAGAATACTGGCAAAAATGAGTGCAATTGGGCTTGACAAAAGAGTGACTGAATGGGTTGCTATATTTCTAGAAAATAGATCTCAGAGAATTAGAGTAGGTGAAGCTTTATCTGTCCCCGTAATAATTAAGAGAGGTATTCTTCAACTCAGTATTGTTGGACCTTTATGTTTTCTTATATATATAAATGATATGAGTAAAGAAGTGGAATCAGAGATAAGGCTTTTTGCGGATGATGTTATTCTGCACAGAGTAATAAATAAGATACACGATTGTGAGCAACTGCAAAATTACCTCGATAATGTTTTAAGATGGACAGTAGGGAATGGTATGTTGATAAACGGGGTTAAAATTCAGGTTGTGAGTTTCACAAATAGGAAAAGTCTTCTCAGTTTTAATTACTGCGTTGATGGGGTGAAAGTTCCTTTTGGGGATCATTGCAATTACCTATGTCTTAATATAACGAAAAATCTTCATTGGGGTGATCTCATAAATATGATTGTTAATCAAGGGTACCGATCTCTGCACATGGTTATGAGAGTATTTAAGGGTTGTAGTAAGGATGTAAAGGAGACGACATGTAAATCTCTGGTAAGACCCCAACTAGAGTATCGTTCCTGTATATGGGACCCTCACCAGGATTATTTGATTTAATAACTGGAAAAAATCCAAAGAAAGCAGCTCTATTTGTTTTCGGTGATTTCCGACCAAAGAGTCCGGCTCCATGGCTAAATGATTAGCGTGCTGGCCTTTGGTCACAGGGGTCCCGGGTTCGATTCCCGACAGGGTCTGGAATTTTAACCATCATTGGTTAATTTCCCTGGCACGGGGGCAGGGTGTATTTGTCGTCTTCATCATCATTCCGTCCTCATCACGACGCGCAGGTCTCCTACGGGAGTCAAATCGAAATACCTGCACCTGGCGAGCCGAACTTGTCCTCGGACACTCCCGGCACTAAAAGCCATACGCCATTTTATTTCATTTCCGACAAAAGAGTAGCGTTACAAAAATGTTGCAAAGTTTGGACTGGGAAGAACTGGGAGAAAGGGGACGAGCTGCTCGACTAAGTGGTATGTTCCGAGCTGTCAGTGGAGAGATGGCGTGGAATGACATCAGTAGACGAATAAGTTTGAGAGGTGTCTTAAAAAGTAGGAAAGATCACAATATGAAGATAAAGTTGGAATTCAAGGGGACAAATTGGGGCAAATATTCGTGTATAGGAAGGGGATTGAAATAACCAAGGGAGATATTCAGTAAATTTCCAGTTTCTGTTTAATCATTTAAGAAAAGGCTAGGAAAACAACAGATAGGGTATTTGCCACCTGGGCGACTGCCCTAAATGCAGATCAGCAGTGGTTGTTTTGACACTTTGATCTACCGATCACTTGTAGTTTAGTTTAATGGGAGAAGTGTAGGGAGGCAGATTTGTAATGGTAGTCGTAGTTACAGAAATGGGGAAGCTTTCCTTTACTTTGTTTCGATGTGGACTTGCATGTTAATAAACTTAACGACATAACTATTTATGAGCTGAAAGTCGGTTTATTAACAACATTTTCAAGTGACTTCTCACTTTTCTTTAACTTCACATTTTGGCATTTCTTATAAATGCATTATTAATTAACGTTTTCCTGCATTTCGCAATTTCGTTCCTTCAGGACGACGTAACGTAAGTTCCCCTCGGATGAAGTTGTTGTTGGTTCCTTCTGAACATCTGTTTTGGGTGATGCATGTTTCAGCATTGGGATTTCTTCTGTAACTTAAGGGTGTCACGAGATGACAATACAAGGTGGAATTTTATTTTGATTGTGATAATTGTTAACTTGTAATGAACACCATGCTTCCTAGTAATGTTTCGCAACCTATCCAAAGCAACTGATAGTCGATTTGGTTCGATTAAGGGTCCATTCGGGGGATATTCCACAATCCGATATGATACTAGACTGCTGGATAACATTAATTAAATGTAAATCTGGAATTCTACTCGTTGAAGGTCAGATTTTCACGGATGGTGTGGATTAACTCTCAGTTATCGTTTGGATTAACGGTGCCCGATTTTCAGGTTTTTCTATCCACGAATTTTACACGATATTTTCATTCTTTTAAATAATGTTGAAAGATAATTTTAATAGAATAACACTCACGTTATGTATTGTGGCTGCGTTCAAACGTTGTAAAATTATTAAGTGATTTTTCTAACTAATTTAATAAATATGGCCATCGTGATTAAATTTGAATAAATATTTTAGTAAGCAGATTTTCCTCCTCATTTAAAGTAGTTAAGCTCTCATATGAACTAAATCGTTTGGTCAATGAAGTGACAGGAAAAAACCCGCTACGACCCCAAGATCTAAGAGTTCAACATTGCTCTATTGAAGCAGCTGAGGCAAACGACCAACGATGGAACTGTAAGTCAGGGTTTCAGTACGAAGATAAGAGTTGTAATCATGCGAAGAGGAAGGTTGTTAAGTGAGTGAGTGCTGACATGGGGATTTCGACAGAACAGTACCGGACGACGATAGGTTGTTGGCACGGTAGAGGCAGGTCCGCGAGGCGTAATATAGAATACAGTGCCGGGCAGCAGGAGGGATTGACTTCCATTCTGATGGCAGATTTGTTGGTGATTGGAGGGGTCGAGATTAACCTTGGACCTGGTCCTGCTGGTACGGTTGGATGGGGAGAGATGGAGAAGATAAGGGAAATTGTTAAGGGCCAAGAAAAACAAACAAGAGAGCTCCTACGACAGCAAGCCAGTGAACTGAGAGAAATAATGAAAGAGGAGCTTGTAAAGGTAACAGAACTCGTGGTCCAAAATAATAAGGAAATATCAAGTTTGAAGGATGAGGTGAAAAGAATGGAGGAAGAGATGAAAGAACTGAGGTGGCAAGTAAAAGCTCCAGCAGGAAACTCGGAAGAAAAATATTCTTATATACGGGTTACCTGAGGACGTTAAAGAAGATATAGTGTTTAAAGTGCTTGAGCTAATAAATGAGAGGTTGAAGATCAACTGCAAGGAAGCCGACATAAACGAGATTCAGCAAATGGGGAAGGCAAAAGGCAAAAGAACAGTGAAAGTGAGGTTTGTATCAACCCTATTGGTGAAGAAGATTTTGGATAATACGCGCCGATTGAAAGATGAAGAGTTATGGATCAAACAGAAGCTGGAGAAAGAAGCCTTAAGGAACCAGAAAACGCTTCAGTTGTATCTGGGAAAGGGTAGGCTTGTCGGACTAATTGCCTAGATAAGGGGCAAGAAATAAGTGGTGGGTGACGGGAAGTGGACTAGAGCATGATCAGTGGAGCAGTTAAAGAATATGTACAACACAGAGAGAAAGTTGGCTGATAAGGAAGGTGAACGCACGAGGCAGAATGCGGAGTAGTACGCGGCGACCAGGAACTGAGTCAAAGAGGACGGAGAAAGAAAGAAAGAAAGAAAGAAGCTGACGCAGAGACAAGCAGTAGGGAGTGCAGCCATGATGATGTACAGCGAGAGACAACCAGTAGGGAGTGCAGCCATGGTGATGTACAGCGAGAGACAACCAGTAGGGAGTGCAGCCATGGTGATGTACAGCGAGTAGGGAGTGCAGCCATGGTGATGTACAGCGAGAGACAACCAGTAGGGAGTGCAGCCATGGTGATGTACAGCGAGAGACAACTAGTAGGGAGTGCAGCCATGGTGATGTACAGCGAGTAGGGAGTGCAGCCATGGTGATGTACAGCGAGAGACAACCAGTAGGGAGTGCAGCCATGGTGATGTACAGCGAGAGACAACCAGTAGGGAGTGCAGCCATGGTGATGTACAGCGAGTAGGGAGTGCAGCCATGGTGATGTACAGCGAGAGACAACCAGTAGGGAGTGCAGCCATGGTGATGTACAGCGAGAGACAACCAGTAGGGAGTGCAGCCATGGTGATGTACAGCGAGTAGGGAGTGCAGCCATGGTGATGTACAGCGAGAGACAACCAGTAGGGAGTGCAGCCATGGTGATGTACAGCGAGAGACAACTAGTAGGGAGTGCAGCCATGGTGATGTACAGCGAGAGACAACCAGTAGGGAGTGCAGCCATGGTGATGTACAGCGAGAGACAACCAGTAGGGAGTGCAGCCATGGTGATGTACAGCGAGAGACAACCAGTAGGGAGTGCAGCCATGGTGATGTAGAGCGAGAGAAAAGGTAATTTAAATGGGGATGGCTTTGGTCGGGAATGTGTTAGTACACTAGATGAGAACTCTGATGAACTGGGTGTAACTAGGATTACGAGGTCCAAGACGGGCAGTCAGCGGAGGAAAGAACTAGAGACGACAGTAGGGTGTGTACCAGAGGTACATTTAATTAAAGCGCCTTGGAGAATGCCATCTGATATATGAAATCGGCAACAACTGACACAAGAAGTTTGAACATTTCTCTACAGATGTCGCTACTATAAACATGTTATGCCCTCAGGTGTGAAGATTGACTGTTAAAATTGTAGAGTAATTTTACTAAACTGAATGGTTTATTCTTTGTTTTTGGTGTGTAAAAGTTTACAACACTTCTATCTCTTCCCGCCAACTTAAGATGTTGGCCAGTATCGAATTTGGTATTGTTTTCTCATCCAATCAAAATTATTCTTATATTTATTTGATCATCCAATAAGAATTGGGGGTGTGTCGGGCCTTATCCCAGAGCCTTCTGGAACTTTCCCCTTACCTATAAAAGCTGGCGCATTTTCGGACCAGGTAGTCTTAGTGATCGCTCCTGTCTAGAGTGTGTATTTATAAAGGGAGATGGGGGCGCCTCGTTCATCTTCAGGAGGTCCACCAGCTCAAGGTAATGGCAGATCCAGTCTAAAATTTGATAGTCTTTTAAAATTAGCTCGAAGGGAAGGTTTCAAACCTTTAATAATGTAAGTTCATTTTTCTAAAATGTAAATTTCAAACTCTAAATGTAAACTTCTAACTAGTCGAAAGAACTTAACCGAAACCAGGGGATAGAGAGTGAGGTACCCTCTCGAATTCCCTTTCAACTAGCTTTTGAGGTGACTATGATTTTGTAACCTTTTCTATCTTGCAATTTCTTCAACTTAACCTTTTTCCACCATCAAGTCAGCTCGGTAGTATAGGCTTAGCCTCTGTAACGTTGGGCCACAAGCCCAACTAGGGTTTTATGCATTAAACTGTAGGAGTGCCCGACTCGTTGGCTGAATGGTCAGCGTATTGGCCTTCAGTTCAGAGAGTCCGGGGTTCGATTTCCGGCCGGGTCGGGGATTTTAACCTTCGTTGGTTAATTCCAGTGACCCGGGGGCTGGGTGTTTGTGCTGTCCCTAGCATCCCTGCAACTCACACACCACACATAACACTATCCTAAACCACAATAACACGCAGTTACGTACACATGGCAGATGCCGCCCACCCTCATCGGAGGGTCTGCCTTACCAGGGCTGCACTCGGCTAGAAATAGCCACACGAAATTAAATTAAATTGTAGGAGTGCAAGAGATCGCCTCTTTTCCATTTTGGTTTCTGGGCCAGTAAATTAACCTCTTATTTTTACCAAAGGCCTTGTAGAATGGGAACGTGCTACCCCTGTTACAATCAGTGTTATCCCTTTCATGTTAAAGATACCAGACTGTTGAGCAATTATAACAGTGGAATTTTGTAAAATATAGCTTGTGCCTCTGATAGGCCTCGAAATTGTTGGAAATAGGTTTCTAAGTGTAAATTTGTAGAGCAAAGTCGCTCTTCTTATTAATGTAAAGGAAGGCTGGAATGTCATAATGTTCGGAGTGTAGTCTCACAGATAATTGACAGAGCAAAGATGTCCTTACCATTGGTGTTAAAGAAATTGGGAGATACGTCACCTTGACTGGTGATTGAAAGGAGCCGCAGCGTTCATGGAGAATTTATAATTAGGAGCTTCAAAACCAGACAGCAGAAGGCTCAAATACAAGCTGAGTATTCAATAGCAGATAGGGAAGTAAAGAGGAGTGTGCGAAAGGATCGCAGGAAGTGGATTGATGAGCAGGCAGAGAAAGCAGAACAGGCGGCAAAAAGGAGCTTTATGGCATCACAAAGATGCTTTCGAAACTAGGCCTGTGATGAGTAAGACAGGCGAGATCCTCACTACGTGCGAACACCAGCTAAGTAGATGGAGGGAACACTTTGCGGAGGTTTTTAATACAGATGATGGACTGGAAAATGAGCAGCAAGGAGAAGATGAAGAAGAAGCAGAAAGGGATCCAGGCATCGGCCTTGACCCTCCAACCCAGGGTGAGATACGGACAGCGTTGAAACAAGTGAAAAATGGGAAGGCACCTGGTCTGGACAACATTCCAGCGGAAATACTGAAAGCAGACCTTGATACTACAATCAAATTGCTGCACCCACTGCTGGAAAAGATATGGAAAGATGAGGAAATACCGACTGACTGGAAGAAGGGGCTGATAGTCAAGTTACAGAAAAAAAGGGGATTCAACAAACTGCAACAAGCTGGAGGGTTATCACCTTGCTCTCCATTCTAAGCAAAGTGCTGTAGCGAGTCATCCTGAATCGCATAAAAGTTTCAGTAGAAAGAAGGCTTCGAAAGGAACAGGCGGGATTTCGGCAACATCGCAGCTGTGTGGATCTCATCAGTAGACTCCGAATCATCATAGAACATAGTGTGGAATGGCGAAATATCCTCTACCTCGCATTCGTGGACTTCGAGAAAGCCTTCGATTCTGTAAACCAAAGAATCATGTGGAAGACCCTCAAGGAATACAGAATTCCATCAAAGATTATCAAGATCATGAAAGAGATGTATGAGGGGAATGAGTGTCAGGTTCTTCATGAAGGGAAACTAACAGAAAATATAAAAGTCAAGTCTGGAGTGAGACAGGGGTGTGTTCTTTCTCCCACTCTGTTCCTGCTGGTCCTAGACAGTGTGATGAAGAAGGTAATAGGAGGACGAAAGAGGGGTGTTCAATGGGGGATGAGAGACAGGCTTGAAGATCTTGACTTCGCAGACGGCATTTGTCTTATGGCACAGCGGTACCGGGACACAGAAGATAAACTGAGTAGGTTGCAGAAGGAAGCAGAATGTGCAGGTTTCATGATCAACACAAGCAAGACTAAAGAGGTGAGGATTAATTCGGATGCCATGACCAGTTTGACAGGAAATGGAAAGGAAATTGAGCGAGTTGAGTCCTTCCTCTACCTTGGAAGTATAGTTACAACGGATGGGGGAGCAGAGGAAGATGTTCGAAGCCGTATCCGGAAGGCAAATGGTGCGTTTGTCCAGCTCTGTCCCGTGCGGAAGAATAGAAGCATCTCTAGGAAGACTAAGCTTCGCCTCTTCAACAGCAATGTAAAGTCGATTCTTCTATACGGCTGTGAAACATGGAAAGTTACAAAACAGATCAATAACCAGCTACAGGTGTTCATTAATAGATGCCTGCGTCGCATAACAAATATGAGGTGGCCGGACAAAATCTCGAATGAAGATCTTTGGACCATGACCAATCAGCAGCCGATTGACATCCAGATCAAGGAGAGGAAATGGCGCTGGATCGGGCACACATTAAGGAAGCCGGATGGAACTGATGAGAGGGCGGCGCTGGACTGGAACCCTCAAGGCTCCAGAAAGTGAGGTCGGGCCAAGAAGACCTGGAAGAGGACGATCGAAAAGGAAACCGCAGAGGTTGACAAGACCTGGAGCGAAGTGAAGAGAATGGCCAGGAACCGTATCGTGTGGAGAAATTTCGCCAAGGCCCTATGCTCCAGAGGGAGCAACAGGAAATAAGTCAAGTAAGTCAAGCTCAGAGTTGTTTATTGATTATTATTCGATTTTCTAAAATTGTTACCCAATCTTATGAACTTTTGTACCTGAATTGTAAAGTTTAGACTTAGAAAAGAAACCAAAAGATAGCAGCGAAAGAAATATAACTCCAATATTAAAGTTTTAAATTAATCTTCTGACTGTTTTATATCGACCCATTCATGCCCGCGCCTTCTTTCACCTCTGTCCACCACGGAAATCCTCGTAACAGGGTGCATCAATATTGAAGGATTTAGAATTTAGCTACAGAAGGAATCTTTTACAGAGTTGTTGCGAAGCTTGCATATCCTCGCGTGTGTGGAAACCAGGATTCCACCGGGAAGTGCGATACAAGTAGACGAGTTTTCAGTTTATTATAAGGCAAAAGGAAGGCGAGCCGGCAGGGGTAGATACCCGGGTGGAATAATAGTTATGGTTAGGGAGGATTTGCAAGATAAAATAAACCACATGGAATCAGAAATGGAGGATATGATTTGGCTAAAAATAAACTTTTACGAGGAGAGTGAGAGAGATTTATGTATCGATTCCGTCTACAACCCTCCTGAGGCCTCTCCATTTGCGAAAAAGGATTTCTTTGATGATTTGGCACTAGAAATTAACAGGATTCAAAATATTTTTGAGGACATAGGCATTCTACTGATGGGGGACTTCTACGCGAGGGTAGCAGATCAGAAGCCGTTGTACGACAAAGAGACGGAAGTGTATATACAAAAGAGAGTAAGTCAGAATAAGGACTGTAATACAAATTGAGAAAAGTTGTGTGGTACGGTAGAACTAAATATTTTGAATGGATGGTGGTATGGCGACGAACCAGGGAACCTGACATACATAACGGAGACAGGGAGCAGTATCATAGAATTGGAGCTATGTTCTAGAAATGCGTTGCCTATGATTAAGAGCATGAAGGTTGAGGAATGGGGAGAGTCACATCCAACGAGCTAGAATAACATAGAGAAGCGGAAGCGCTGCCTGGGTGAAGCGAATAGAACGAACGTCCGCCATGTTTCCTGTGGTCACACAAGCAAGGGTGCATGGCCTCTGAATGACGAAAAGTGTAGAAAAGACGCATTTTAGAATCACTGGGGGAGAATTAAAGACCATTGCCGAAAACATTCAAACACAGACTGAGAATACCGCCACTTCATCATATTGCGGCACGAGGGCCAACATCACGATCAATTTATTGTAAAGTATTTCGAAATCATCGCACAGTGACATTCAGTACGAATAGGCCTCGAAGTCGGAACAAGAGCGTTACGTTGAGTGTCTGCTGTGGTTCAGCGTAGATTACGATAAAAACCGTGGACATAAACATTTAGGACAGAAAGCCTTAAAATGATAGGGACCTACAATAGTTTACAACCTTATTCTGATCATATTTTTTAAAGTATTGCATCCCCATGAGTACTGTTTTCCTTAATCTATTTACCCTCCACGACCTCAGCAAGGGATTCCACCTCTCCCACCTCAAGGGCACTGCTCTGGAGCGTGAGACCTTGGGTCGGGGGTACAACTGGGAAGGAGGGCCAGTACATCGCCCAGGTAGCTGCACCTGCTATGCTGAACAGGGGCCTTGTAGGGGGATGGGAAGATAGGGAGGGATAGGCAAGGAAGAGGGAAGGAGAAGTCATGGCTTTAAGTTAGGTACCATCCCGGCATTTGCCTGGAGGAGAAGTGGGAAACCACAGAAAACCACTTCGAGAATGGCTGAGGTGGGAGTCGAACCCACCTCTACTCAGTTGACCTCCCGAGCTGCGTGCTCCTAACCGCATGAACCATGAACTCATTCTAACATCATTTCTCACTGCAGATCAATTGTCAACATAAATGCCTTTGATTGATTTTAATAATATACCAATAATAATAATAATAATAATAATAATAATAATAATAATAATAATAATAATAATAATAATAATAACTATTATAATAATCCTTCCCTGCGAACCGTGTGACGTTGCCGCGGTGGGGAGGCTTGCGCATCCCAGTGAAGCAGATAGCCGAGCCGCAGGTGCAACTGACTGACGAATGGTTCATCGAAATGGGGGTAGCAGCCTTTCGGAAGGTGCAAGGGCGTCAGTCTAGATGATTGACTGATATGGCCTTGTAATAATACTCAACATGGCTTAGCTGTGTTGATACTGCTGAAAGCAACGGGAGACTACAACCGTAACTAACTCTCGAGGACATGCAGCTCTCTCTGTATGAATGATGTACTGATGATGGCTTCCTCCCGGTTAAAATACTCCGGAGGTAAAGTAGTCCCCCATTCGGATATCCGGGTGGGGACTACACGAGAGGGGGCGATCACCAGGAAGATTGATAATGACATTCTGCGAGTCGGAGTGTGGAATGTTAGAAGTCTGAATCGTTGTGGTCGGTTAGAGAATCTGAAAAGGGAGATGAATAGACTAAAGTTAAATGTAGTTGGCAGGAAGAGCAGGATTTTTGGTCAGACGACTACAGAATTATCAACACAAAATCAAACAGAGGAAATGCAGGAGTTGGATTAATAATAAATAAGGAAATGGAGCAGCGTGTAAGCTACTACGACCAGCATAGTGAAAGAATTATTGTCGTCAAGATAGACACCAAACCAATGCCCACCACAATAGTGCAGGTCTATATGCCTACTAGTTCAGCGGATGATGAAGAAATTGAAAGAATATATGAAGAGATAGAAGATTTAATACAAGAAGTAAAAGGTGACGGGAAACTAATTGTGATGGCAGACTGCAGTAGTAGGCCAAGGAAGAGGAGGTAATACGGTAGGAGAATTCGGATTGGGACAAAGGAATGAAAGAAGACGTCGGCTGGTTCAATTCTGCACCGATCATAATTTAGTCCTTTATAATACTTGGTTCAAACACCACAAACGATGGCTGTATACGTGAATGAGACCTGGAGACACTGGAAGACATCAAATAGACTTCTTTGTAGCACGATTTGTTCTGGGAGAATTTCTGAAAAATAGTAGCGATACAAAAATGTTGCAAAGTTTGCGCTGGAAAGACTTGGGAGAAAGGAGACGAGCTACTGGACTAAGTGGTATGCTCCGGGCTGTCAGTGGAGAAATGGCGTGGAATGACATTAGTAGACGAATAAGTTTGAGTGATGTCTTTGAAAGTAGGAAAGATCACAATTTGAAGATAAAGTTGGAAATCAAGAGGACAAATTGGGGCACATGTTAATTTGTAGGAAGGGGAGTTAGGGATTGAATAACTTACCAAGGGAGACGTTCAATAAATTTCCAATTTCTTTGCAATCATTTAAGAAAAGGCCAGGAAAACAACAGATAGGGAATCTGCCACCTGGGCGACTGCCCTAAATGCAGATCAGTAGTGATTGATTGATTGATTGATTGAATGATTGATTATGGTTTGGCAGAGACGCAGAAACCAGATGTTGGAGTGCAAAGCTTTCCCAGGAGCAGATGTGGACTCTGACCACAACTTGGTCATGAAATGCCATCTGAAGTTGAAGAAATTGAAGAAAGGAAGGAATTGCGAGGAGATGGGATCTAGACAAGGTGAAAGAAAAAAGTGTGAGGGATTGTTCCAAGGAACATGTTGAACAAGGACTACACGGAAAGGCTTGAGGTAACACAATAGGTGAAGAATTGACAGTCGTGGAAAATGAGGTAAAAATGAGATGTTAGGAAGGAAGGAAAAATCAACTAATAATAAGGGATTACTCGGTACATACTAGACCTGATTGATGAACGACGAAAATACAAGAATGCAAGATATGAAGAGGGCAGAAAAGAATACGGGCGATTAAAGATTAAAGTGGATAGAAACTGCAAGATAGTTAAGGAAGATTGGCTGAAGGAGAAATGTAAGGATGTTGAAGGTTTTATTGACAGAGGAAAGGTAGATGCTGCATACAGGAAAGCCAACGAAACCTTTGGAGAAAGGAAATCTAGGTGTATGCATATTAAGAGCTCAGATGGGAAACCACTTCTAGGGAAAGAAGACAAAGCAGAAAGATGGCAGGAACATATCCAACAATTGTATCAGAGTAAAGACGTAGATTATATGATTCTGGAACAAGAACAGGCATTTGATGCTTATGAAATGGGAGGCCCAATTTTGAGGTCAGAATTTGACAGAGCCACGAGAGACCTAAATAGAAACAAGACACCTGGAATTGATGATATTCTCTCTCAATTACTGACTGCCTTAGAAGAAACCAGCATGGAGAGGTTATTCCATTTAGTGTGCAGGTGTATGAGACAGGAGAAGTGCCATCCAATTTTCGGCAGAATGTTGTTATACCTATTCCCAAGAAAGCCGGTGGTAACAAGTCTGGAAACTACGCACCTTTAGTTTAGTATCTCGTGCCTGCAAAAATTTGAATACATATTATTTACAGAAGAATGGAAAGACAAGTTGAAGCTGAGTTGGGAGATGATCAATTTGGCTTCAGAAGAAATGTAGGAACACGTGAAGCAATCCTGACTTTACGTCTGATCTTCGAGGATCGAATTAAGAAGGACAAGCGCACGTAAATGGCGTTCGTAGATCTAGAAAAGGCATTCGATAATGTTGATTGGACCAAGCTATTTACGATTCTGAAGGTGATTGGGGTCAGATACCGAGAACGAAGAATTATCTATAATCTGTATAAAAATCAGTCTACAGTGATAAGAATCGAGGGCTTTGAAAAAGAAGCAACATTCCAGAAAGGAGTGAAGCAAGGCTGCAATTTCTTCCCCTTCTTTTTCAATGTTTATATTGAACAGGACGTAAAGGAAATCAAAGAGACATTTGGATAGGGAATCAAAATCCAAGGAGAGGAATTCAAAACTCTGAGATTTGCCGATGATATTGTTATTCTGTCTGAGACTGCAGAAGATCTCGAGAAGTTGCTGAATGGTATGGACGAAGTCTTGGGTAAGGACTACAAGATGAAAATAAATAAGTCCAAAACCAAAATAAATGAGTGCAGTCGAACGAAGGCAGGTGATGTAGGAAATATTAGATTAGGAAATGAAGTCTTAAAGGAAGTAGATGAATATTGTTACTTGGGTAGTAAAATAACTAACGATGGCAGAAGTAAGGAGGACACAAAATGCAGACTAACAAAAGCAAATAAGGCCAATCTTAAGAAAAGAAATTCGCTCACTTCGAACACTGATATCGGAATTGGAAAGATGTTTCTGAACACTTTCGTGTGGAGCGTAGCATTGTATGGAAGTGAAACATGGACGATAACTTGCTCAGAAAGAAGGACAATAGAAGCTTTTGGAATGTGATGTTACAGAAGAATGCTAAAGGTGAGATGGATAGATCGAATCACGATTGAAGAGATACTGAATCGAATTGGTGAGAGGAGATCTATTTGGCTAAATTTGAGGAGAAGAAGTGACAGATAGCACACATCTTAAGACACCCAGTTCAGTTGGTTTTTGATAGAAGTGTAGGTGGTAAGAACGGTAGGGGTAGCCCAAGATATGAATATGACAAACAGATTAGAGTAGATGTAGTGTGCGATAGTTACGTAGAAATGAAAATTTAGCACAGGATAGGCTGGCACGGAGAGCTGCATCAAACTAGTGTCTGTGCTGTTGACTCAAACAACAACAACAACAATAATAGTAATAGTAATCGCCAAACAGACTGGCTTGCAGATATCTTTTGAAAAACCAGAAGTAACATCACAGACGCACCACCAAAACTTGGGACGAAATACGGAGACATCAGGCGAGTAGAAACCTTTAAGTACCTGGTGAGATCATCATGAAAAATGGACTGGACAAGGAAGTATTTAGCGAGCAAATACTGAAACTTGAAACAGCCCACCAAACGTCACGCAAGATCTATCAACAGAAAATGCATGTTCTAAAATACTAAGATACGTCACTTTGAAACGCTTCTGAAGCTACTAGTTACGTATGCAGCCGAAACCCTACCCCTAAATGACCATAACGGACTCTCCGAAGAATTGAAGAGAAAATAGCGCAGAATAATTAGCGGAATGATGGAATCAAACTACAAGAATGACATCCACCAGAAAAGGATCCAACAAGGAAGTCTATAACAAAAGAGAGAAAATTACATACATTATCCGCAAAAGACGGGCATGAGTTTACTGTCACCTCAGACGAATGGACGGAGACAGGTTGTCTAAACAGACCTTTCACCTATTTGATTCAAAACCCAAAACCACGATGCCTTGGTTTAGAAACACCAAAGAAGATCTTCAAGTGCTACAGGTCAAACCGAAAGACGCTTTTGACGAAAGAAGATAGTGACGAACGGGCTAAACCAAGACGAACAACCGAAAGGAAGACACGGTGTCCCTTGGACAGAGGAACGGAAGCAGGTCCACTCAGAAAGAATCAGGAAATTCTGGCCTCAAAAGAAAGCAAAGGTCACTGCCAAATGTAACAAGATAATAATAATAATAATAATAATAATAATAATAATAATAATGTCGATTATCGTTTTTCAATTTCCGGTTTAACAACACCTCTTATTAAACTTCGTTTTATTTCGGTGCTAAGATTATGAGTCATTTCCTTATGTAGAATTACCATTGACATGAATTGCTGTATCCTACTTCGACAAACGCGGGTTTCTGATCGACACATAGTTAATAATGGTTATGTGAACGAAATCTGTGCGCCAGAGTGGATATAACGCAAATCGAGCCTTCTATTTCGAAAACTGCAAAATAATTGCAAAAGTGAACATGAACTAGGTACTTCAAATTCCGTTTGTTAACGACGGGAAATGGGGAAGTGGCCAATTTCTGTACACAGAGGAACACAGGTAATGTGTTCATAAACTTACAAAAGCAGCTTCTGCATTTTTCGACCATGGTCTTTAACAAACTCCATCAAACATCTAGCAATTCTTTCTGTACGTTTATCGTTAGAAATGTTTACAGTTAGAAGAGGCGTTGCGATAATGAGCAGAAGGGAGTTAAGGATGGTATGATGATCTGTGACAGCCCCTCGCGACTGATCCGACGTGTGAAAGTTTGCTGACCACATTAACTGTCGCAGACCCTAATTGTCCTCCCACCCTATTTTCACAATTTTAGGTAAACGATACAAGGAATAGATCCACCGTGGCTCAGGCGGCAGCTCACCGGCCTCTCACCGCTGGATACCGTGGTTCAAATTCCGGTCACTCCATGTGAGATTTGTGCTGGACAAAGCGGAGGCGGGGCAGGTTTTCTTCCGGGTACTCCGGTTTTCCCTGTCATCTTTCATTCCAGCTACACTCTCCACTATCATTTCATTTCATCTGTCAGTCATTATTTATTGCCCCAGAGGAGTGCGACAGGCTTCGGCAGCCGGCACATTTCCTATCCTCGCCGCTAGATGGGGCTTCATTCATTCCATTCCTGACCCGGTCGAATGACTGGAAAAAGGCTGTAGATTTTAGATACGAGGAATACGGATAATTTAATATCACACATATTATCTTCTTATCTAATCTTTGAGTGTCAGGAAGCTGATTAGTCATCTCCCCTCTACACATCATCATCACCACATTTCACACACCTGTAGGGTCGCAGGTACTAACTATGTTGTAAATGAGGAGTTGGCAGAGTTTTACGGTCGGATGCCCTTCCTGACGCCAACCCTACATGGAACGACGTAATCATTATTGCGTGTTTCTGTGGTGGTTGAAAGTGTGGTGTGTTGTCTGAACCAGAAGAATGAATGAATCGCGATTAAAATCCCCGACCCGGCCGGGAATCGAAGCTGGGACCCTCTGAACCGAAGGCCTCAACGTTGACCACTCAGCCAAGGAGTCCATCTCTCCTCTGACAGATGTGGTGTAAAAGTTATTTTCACGTAGTCGATTCCTTTGAGATGTGCTGGTGAAAAAAGCTGCTCACACGTTGGACAGCATTTCGCACCATTGATTCCATAATTAACCAGCTCAACTCCCAAATAGAACTTTGAGTCCCGACCTTTCCTTTTATTTTTTCTCTCTTTTTTTAAGACGGGTGTGCTTCTGGGGTGGAGCTCTATCTGCAATAGCGTAATCAATTGTCCGACATCATTGTAACCATGGCCATCACTATGCACCAGGTCAGTAGCGACATCACCTCACTGTGCGCTTTCTTCCTGTAACTAAGAGCTTGAGAACATCTCGTAGCGAGTGAACCACTTTCTACTCCTCAGTCCAGAATTCAAATCCTTGAACTGGCCGGAAAACGAACCACGGATCTTGGAATAAGAGACAGGCACGCCACCTCTACACCCCAGTGCTGGCTAATAATAATAATAATAATAATAATAATAATAATAATAATAATAATAATAATAATAATAATAATAATAATTTCTTTCTTAATCTGTTTATCCTCTAAGGTTGGTTTTCCTCCGGACTCAGCGAGGGATGCTATCTCTACCGCCTCAAGGGCAGTGTCCTGGAGAGTGAGACTTTGGGTCGGGGAATACAACTGGGAAAGAGGACTAGTACCTCGCCCAGGTGGCCTCACCTGCTATGCTGAACAGGAGCCTTTTGGGGGGACGGGAAGATTGGAAGGGATAGACGGGGTCCATTTCTCCTCCAGGCAAGTGGGAAACCACGGAAAACCATTTCGAGGATGGTTGAGGTGGGAATCGAACCTCCTCTGCTGAGTGGACCCCGTTCCAGACCTCGTACCACTTTTCAAATTTCGTGGCAGAGCCGGGAATCGAACCCGAGCCTCCGGAGGTGGCAGCTAATTTCAGTAACCACTACACCACAGAGGAGGACAATAATAATAATAATAATAATAATATACCGGGTGAGTTGGCCATGGGGTTACGGCCGCGCAGCTTTGAGCTTGCATCCGGGAGATAGTGGGTTCGAACCCCACTGTATGCAGCCCTGAAGATGGTTTTCCGTGGTTTCCTATTTTCACACCAGGCAAATTCTGTGGCTGTATCTTAATTAAGGCCACGGCCACTTCCTTCCCAATCCTAGCCCATTCGTATCCCATCGTTGCCCTAAGACCTACCTGTGTCGGTGCGACGTAAAAAAATGTACATACATACATACATACATACATACATACATACATACATACATACATACATACATTATCATTATAGACTGTTATGCCTTTCAGCGTTCAGTCTGCAAGCCCCTGAGAATTTACTAAACGTCGCCACAATCCTCGATTTGCAACTAGTGTTGTGGCCTCATTTAGTTCTATACCTCTTATCTTTAAATCGTTAGAAACCGAGTCTAACCATCGTCGTCTTGGTCTCCCTCTACTTCTCTTACCCTCCACAACAGAGTCCATTATTCTCCTAGGTAACCTATCCTCCTCCATTCGTCTCACATGACCCCACCACCGAAGCCGTACAGCTTCATCCATCGAGTTCATTCCTAAGTTAGCCTTTATCTCCTCATATAATAATAATAATAATAATAATAATAATAATAATAATAATAATAATAATAATAATAATAATAATAATAATAATAATCACGAGCTCTGGAATGCCTTTTATTTTCTCACAATTTATGAGCCTCACCAATCTTTTGTACATAGGCCTACTCTCATTAACTGTTTGTCTCCCCTGTGGGGGGGGGGGGTCTGTAACCCCTGCCTACCAAGAAAGGGGACAACCAATGAACCTGTAGTCGTTCTCTCGTCTTCTAAGACTAAAAACATATCCATGAATCTACAATGACCGTGTAACGGAGTCATTCTTGAACCTTCTCCGTCAATTTCTTCTTTAAAATAAACTACTGTGTAAACCATTCCCCTGTTTGTTTTATGAAATTCTCAAACAAATTCACATCTGCATTAACCTGCATTCAGTAGACATCAGAGGAGAGAAAACAGACAAGCGATACTTACAGGTAATGGTGAAGACAAATTTCATCTGCAGGACAATCCTCTCGAAACGTCCCGTAAAGAGACCATAGTTGACACTGCCTGTCGTGGAGTTGTCCCTGGGAAGTTTCAGGTCAGACATCACCCACTCCTGGGTGGCCATGGATGTTATAAGCAGTGCTAGCGCTATACACGATAAAATAAACGACCCGAACACGTACTGTCTCTTCGTGGTCGCCATGTTTGGTTCACTTGTGCTCTAGGCTGTTTGAAGAAGAAACATCACCGAGGCCCGGTCGTCACATTCAGCTTGCAACACTCTACGATATCTGCATTGTTCTCTAAACCAGCTGAAAATGTCATTCAATTGAACACCGTAATCTAGGACTGAGTCAGGCTCCGAGTTATCTCAGGAGAATCAGATAACATCCTTATCTCAGTGTGACGCATTGCCCAGTCTACCTTGAGAAATGACTCGTTGCGGAGGTCGGGGGAGGCGCATATTTAAACACTTCAAAACTTAAAACAATTTTCAGTCTCGGAAAACGGGAAGGCGCTTAGGTGGCATATTCCTTATCTGTTGTTTTCCTAGCCTTTTCTTAAATGATTGCAAAGAAATAGGAAATTTATTGAACATCTTCCTTGGCAAGTTATTCCAATCCCTAAGTCCCCTACCTATAAACGAAAATTTGACCCAATTAATCTCTTGAGTTCCAGCTTTATGTTCATATTTCTACTTTTAAATTTTTTTAAAGTTGCTTTACGTCGCACCGACACGCATGGGTCTTATGGCGACGATGGGACAGGGAAGGGCTAGGAATGGGAAGGAAGCGGCCGTGGCTTTAATTAGGGTACAGCCCCAGCATTCCTACTTTTAAAAACACCACTTAAACTTATTCGTCTGCTGATGTC
Source organism: Anabrus simplex (assembly GCF_040414725.1). Classification (NCBI taxonomy): domain Eukaryota; kingdom Metazoa; phylum Arthropoda; class Insecta; order Orthoptera; family Tettigoniidae; genus Anabrus; species Anabrus simplex. Next base: position 27,434,884 of record NC_090265.1, on the reverse strand, counting down.
ATTCCACGCCATCTCTCCACTGACAGCTCGGAACATACCACTTATTCGATTATAAATAATTAAACAAATAAATAAATAAATAAATAAATAAATAAATACATAAATAAATAAATCACCAATGATTTGCATTTAGGGCTCAGGCCCAGATGGATCTACTAGAAGAATCACCCAGAAGAACTAATATTATTGCATATTCTTACACCTCTAGGCATGTCATAATAATTGACACTTCTGTCCGGTTCAAGGTTGGTCTTCAACAAGCTGAGCAGTGGCAGCGATTAGAGGTGGCATGGGGGGGGGGGTCAGTCGTCCCCCACACCCCACACTTTGTGGAGAAATCATAACATTTTTATTCCATTTTATCCGGCTCAGACTAGGAATTATTAAAACAAAAGCACTTTGTACAAGCTCTGTTTGCTTAGCAGCGAATTTTTACCTTTACTTTCTAATTATTAACAAAATTGTTAGTGGAAATACGCACAAAATGCCTTTCGTCGCCCCGCCGGAAGTAGTGGAGACTTTGCTTGTGCTGTGAGGAAGGGTAGCAGGGGTATATTTTTTGGCCAGAGTCATGGACACTGAGGTATGATTCGCCCGCTTGCCGCGCGCATTCGTCAGTCTGGCAGCCTCTTTAGTGTCTGTCAATTTCTTAGTATGTGGTCAAATTCTAAATGGTTATTAATTGTATAATCACGCCAGTTGTAATGCATGTGTAATAGTGTTCCTTTGGTGAAAGTTTCATTGAATAGTATTGAATTGAATCTCAAGAAAATACTACCACCGCACTTAAGTTGGTAAACTGTCAGCGTCTACCTCTCTGTCGAAATTCGATCAGCGAGCATCCAAAAACTTGCCACTTTGCACCTTTTTTAAAACTTTTGATGAATATACCTGCCCGCTATATCCTACAAACGTGGTACTTTTTTGTCCGATAATATCTTGCCCCCACCCGTTACTTCTAACTTCCAATCGCCTCAATTTTTTAATTTTTTTAATTATTAATACAATTTCCCCCATGAGGAGGCTGCCACAAGGACAAAGTATCAATCAATCAATACTGATCTGCATTTAGGGCAGTCGCCCAGGTGGCAGATTCCCTATCTGTTGCTTTCCTAGCCTTTTCCGAAATGATTTCAAAGAAATTGGAAATTTATTGAACATCTCCCTTGGTAAGTTATTCCAATCCCTAACTCCCCTTCCTATGAATGAATATTTGCCCCAGTTTGTCCTCTTGAATTCCAACTTTATCTTCATATTGTGATCTTTCCTACTTTTATAGACGCCATTCAAAAAAAAATTCGTCTACTAATGTCATTCCACGCCATCTCTCCGCTGACAGCTCGGAACATACCACTTAGTCGAGCAGCTCTTCTTCTTTCTCTCAATTCTTCCCAGCCCAAACATTGCAACATTTTTGTAACGCTACTATTTTGTCGGAAATCACCCAGAACAAATCGAGCTGCTTTTCTTTGGATTTTTTCCAGTTCTTGAATCAGGTAATCCTGGTGAGGGTCCCATACACTGGAACCATACTCTAGTTGGGGTCTTACCAGAGACTTATATGCACTCTCCTTTACATCCTTAGTACAACCCCTAAACACCCTCATAACCATGTGCAGAGATCGGTACCTTTTATTTACAATCCCATTTATGTGATTACCCCAATGAAGATCTTTCCTTATATTAACACCTAGATACTTACAATGATCCCCAAAAGGAACTTTCACCCCATCAACGCAGTAATTAAAACTGAGAGGAATTTTCCTATCAACTACGCAGTATTTTTTCTTGTAAGTTTGGTAATATGCCAGACAGAAATACCCAATACAAGGCTCGGGAATGTGGCATGATGTATGGTTCTTCAAGTGTTATATATAGGTGGTTGTGGAGTATTGCGGCGATAGCGACGTCGTGAAGTCGTGTCCGGTTGACACCGAGAGAATCCCATGGCTGTACAAGAATGTTTAGGGATTGTGGCTCGAGCTCCGATCATGAGTCCATTGTCTAGGTGATATAAGTGCAAGCTGATGAGGTGGATAAAGAAAGTACTGCATATATGAACCTACTGTAATTCAAAGACAGGTATAAGCTCAAATGCACGACATGCTATACCGCGTTTTTGAGGAACTTCGAAACAAATACCACATTCCAACTTCCGGACGAGATGAGATTATAGTCGTCTTAGACCGAAAGAAGAGCTGTCAAATTCTGAAACACAATCTTAATCCACATCTCTAGGTATTGTTTGAAAATTTACGTCACATTATTACATTTTTAATATTATACTGAACCCTTGAACTTAACGTTCCATCGTTGGTCGTCTGCCTCGGCTGCTTCAATAGAATAATATCATACTCATGGATCTTGGGGCCGTTGCGAGTTTTTTGTCTGTCACTTTATCGACCAAACGATATACTCCAGAGGACCGCATCACTACTGACATGATCCATGGAAAATCTGACCTTCAACAAGTAGAAGGTTATCCACCAGTCGTTTATCCTATCGGATATTGGAACATTCCCCGAATGGATCCTTAATCGAACCAAATCGAGCGTCAGTTGCTTTGGATAGGTTGCGAAATATTACTTGAAAGCATGGTGTTCATTACAAGTTAACAGCAATTGTCACAATCAAAAATAAAATTCCACCTTGTAGTGTCATCTCGTGACACCCTTAAGTTACAGATGAATCCCGATGCTGAAACATGCTTTGCCCCAGACAGATGTTCAAAAGGAACCAACAACACGTGATCGATGGGATCATACGTTATATCGTTCTGAGGGAACAAAACTGCGAAGTGCAGGAAAAACATTAATTCATTATGCATTTAGAAGAAATGCCAAACACTCAAGTTAAAGAAAAGTGATAAATCACTTGAACATTTTCTTACTAAACCAACTTTCAGATTATGAAACAATTACGTCGTTAAATTCGATAAATACAAATCCACAATATAAAACCAACAACAGAAAATCTTTGTAATTTTCTAAAACTACGACGACAGTTACAAGTCTGTCTACCTACACTTGTACCATTAAAGCAAACTGCAAGTGGTCGTTAGATCAACGTCTCACACAAATAATGTGAATAACGAAAAATGAAAATAAAATATATTAACAGCTGACGAATCGAAACCGCATTCGTAGAGAAAACCCTACAAAAATCAAGTAAGTGTCAACACACGGCATTATCATAATATGCCGGACACCCGAACAATGAATCTTAAGGAGATATAGAATAGGATTTTAGTTCAAATTTTCAAAAATATCTTATTAACATTATTTATTCCCTGAAGCCTCACCTTTAAAACGGTATACTGATCATTGCTCTACCACAATTCTAACTATGTTAAATTTAGATATTTCTCAGAAGTGGTGCGGCATCATTTCGTTCGCCATCTGTCATTGTTGGCTGCCTTTCAAAATGTTATGTATGTTGACAATGCGAATGGCTTTTTGAATAATCTTCCACTAGCCTTTGGCATTTGAACTACAATCTGAACAGTGATACATTTTTAAACACAACTTAATGTGATTATTATTATTATTAGAAAAGCGCACGAATGTGCATTACAAAGATCATTGACCGTTTTAGTCTTTGCTATAGTCGCATAGAGATTTGTTGTTGTTTTTACATCTTGTGATGTGATACATGTCACAGAACTGATCACACAGAGAACATTCACATTTTTCATTTGGGTCGTGATAAGACATATTTTTACATATTTTATGGTGGTACCCGTGTACTGCTAGTTTTATTATCACATGTCTTAGCTTCTGGTTGGCGTTCGTCCAATTTCGATCCAACATGGCATCTGTGCTGTAGAACTCTAGCGGAATTTCTTCTCTCTTCTTCCGCCTCTCTGCTAGGTGTGCTTCTACATTCATTGTGGATGGCAGTGGTAGTTTTATCCTCAGTTCTTCAATAAGAAAGGGTTCCCGTGCTAGTTCGTATGTTAGGCGGGAACGCGTGTATTTTGAAATGTCCATTATGGTCTTTAGGAATTTTGCCTTAACTCCTTCTATGGTGGCCAGGTCTCTCTTTGTTAGTCTTTCCCATATCAAGTGGATTCCATAGGTGAGTATTGGTAGGATCGTTGTGTCAAATAGGCGCATAGCTGTTTTTAAGGATAACTGCTGTAGATTGTTGATGTCGTACATGGCTTTCATGGCTGCAATTGCTTTGTCTTTTATGTGTAGTCTGAACGTCCCAGTAGTCTGTAAGGTTATTCCCAGGTATTTGAATGAGTTTACTATTTCCACTTTGCCGTCTTCGTATTCTATGTTGTCGTTTGCTGCGTTTCGTCCGCCTTTCCGAAAGACCATCTGTTGAGTTTTTTTCCAGTTTATTTTCAGGCTGTTATTTCCTGCCCATTCAGCCAGCGCTAAGAAAGCGTGTTGGAGCTCTTCCTTCTTTGTTGACCCTAGGACCATGTCGTCTGCATATATGTAGATCACTGCATCCTTTGCTCTTTCTCTGATTGCTTTTGTTACGTCCGCGGTGGCAATATTGAATAGTATGGGGCTGAGTGGATCACCTTGCAGCACTCCATTAGTTTGGGTGATTTCCTTTGTTTTATGGGTCGCATCATCTATGGTGATCTGGTTGTATGCCAGAATATTTCTTATTAGAGCTGTAAGGGGAGTATTTCCAGCCATAGTTTGGAGTTTTGACATTAGTATATTCCTGTCTATTATGTCGAAGGCTTTTGTATAGTCTATGAAGACTGCATAAAATTTTCCTTTGTGAAGCCGTTGTGCTTCTTCTATGTCACTGAATAGGTTTTGGATTGCATGCAGGGTTCCTCTTCCTCTTCTAAATCCAAATTGCTCTTCTGGCATTTTGGGGTCTACTTCTTCAACTATCCTGTTGGTTAGGATTCTTGTTAGCAGCTTGAAGATATTGCTTTCTAGAGCGATTCCTCTGTATGAGTTTGGGTCGCTGGTTTCACCTTTCCCTTTATAGAGGGTTATAAATGTTGATTTTCTCCATTCATCGGGAATATTTCCTAATTCTAGGCATTTATTAAACAGTTTGGACCATATTTCTGCTAGATGCTGCGCGGATTCTTTAAGGTGCTCATTATAAAACCCGTCTGGTCCAGCGGCTCTTTTGCATTTTGTAACTTTGATAGTGTCTAACACCTCTGCTTTGGTGATGGGAGGTATCGCTTCAAGCTGGTTGTTGTATTCAATTTCGTACGCCGCCTGTTTCCTTGCATTGTTGAGAATATGAGTGAAGTGCGTTTCCCAGGTTCCTATTTCTACGTTGCTACTTCTTGATGATCTTCTGGGTCTAATGGCTACATATGGGTCTTTTATTGCTTCTTCAGCGGTTTTTTCACCTTCTTTCTCTATGTATTGATTGCGTTTTTGTGTTAGTAGGTTCTTGTAGTATTTTCGTTTTTCGCCGTATATTTGTAGATCTTCTGGTTTTGACGTTATCTTGGTTTTATGCAACGCATTTAATGTGATTTTTCTTTCTGTGTAGCACTCCTTGTCGAACCACGGTTGAGCTTTTCTTGTGTTCATTTTGTGGGTTATACTTGCTTTTAGCATATTGTTGATTGTTGCTAGGGCTTTGTTTAAATCACTTTCTTTGATTGCCTCTTCTGCTTCAGTTACATTTCCTAATGCTCTCTCTAGTTCTGCCAAGTTTTTCTGGATACGGTGATATTTTCATTTGTTGTTATAACTTTCTTTGGAATCTTGAGTGAGAATTTGGTCTGTATGGGGATGTGTTTTCTCAGCGGGATTACTGGTGAAGTCCACAATCCCTTTTGTTCTAGAATGTGTATATCGTCTCCTTTATGGAATACCAGGTCGATGGTGCTACTTCCATTGTGGGCAAAGTAAGTTTTATGTTTTGGGTCATTCACTAATTTGAAGTTTTCTTCATCAAGAAATGTGAGGACAGCTCTACATTTCATGTCGGGTTTGTCTAGTCTGCAGTTCGTATCTCCTGCTAGTATGATATTTTCTTCTGTGTTTGGAATTTTCCTGAAGGAAAGCGTTAGGAGCTCCATTATTTCTTTTATGTCTGTGTTCGGGCTTATATAAATGCCTATTACAGTGAACTTGATTGTTTTTGCAATTATTAGATTTTCTTCTGTATGTAGGGTCTTCATGGGTCCTATCCATGGTTTGTAGTAGATAGATACACCTCCTGATGGCCTTCCTTCTGTTGGTTTCCTTGCTAGGGAGTGGATAGAGTAGAATCCTTGTATGTCTATATGTTTCGTGAGGAATGTTTCTGTGAGGACTAGTATGTCTGATGTTTGTAAAGCGTTTTCTGGTGCTAGTTTTAGTAGTCCGTTTAGTCCTTCTACATTCCACAGGAGCATGTTTATGGGATTATTCGAGAGATACGCCTTCGTTCCTCCTGGAGAAACGAAATCGAAATCGGCGCACAGTTATTCTTCTTGGCCAGAAGTCAGGATTAGATGTTAATTCTAGACATTGGAATGGGATTCCAACTTTATAGGCTCTGTTTTCTCCTCTTGTTGTGATCTCTTCGCAACTGATGTTTCCTCGGATTCCTTTCTTCCTCAGATAGTTTGTCACCATTTCTGTAGTCGTTTCTTGGTTCAATTTCCCAATAAATAGCCAGGCTTTCTTGTCTGCCGCTTGTAGATCATCTTCTACTGTTCCAGTGCCAATTAATATTTTAGGTGCTGGTTGGCGTTGTTGAGTGCCTTTTAATTTTAGTTGTGACTGCTGCTGTGTATTTCTTTCTTCTTCCGTATCCGCTCTTATTTGTACATTTGTGTTGTTGTCTCTTGGTTGTTGCTTATCGTTTCCTTTTTTTGGGAGTGGGGGGAATTCTTGTTTGGAATCCTTGGAGTCTTTGTTCCTATTGGTTGTTTCATTGGTTTTCATACTTTTTTGTTTGGTCACAGATGGTTCCGGTTCCCCTGTTGAGTATCGGTTGATTGCTTTCTGTACTTTTTGCTCTATGACTGCATCCAGTGTTTGTTGTATATATTCTGTCATTGATTCCACCTTGTGAGTCAGTTCTTCTATCTTTGGGTTATTTACCAGCATGCCCTCTATTTTGGACATGAGTTTCTGGAGTATGTCTTCTTTCTGTTTAATTGCTTGCAGATTTGATTTACAGGTCTTACATATCCATGTTAAGTTGCAGTTACTTTTGCACATTATGTCAAATTCTCCTTGTTTTATTCCAGCGCAGTCTTTATGATGCCATAATTCACAGGCTCCCTCGCACTGTATTGCTTGTTCGTCCTCTTCAAATCCTTTCTTGCATGCACCGCACTTCTCTTCTCTTTGGTTTTCTGTGCGTTTATTTGGCGACATCTTTGGGCAAGTGCGCACTCTCCGTTTCCTCTAACGGTGTTTACTCTGTGAGTTTTTTAGTCGTCCGTAATCTCTTTGTCTTTGTTTTTGCACTTGTATAAATTGTAGTCTGCTATAGATGTTGTACACCTGATATTGGTTAGTTGACACTCGTGTTAATTTGTCTCTTTTAGGTATCTGATTCTTCTATTTGTCACTTACGGGTTGATTTATTTGGACTATAGGCGAACAACTTCTCTCGCATAAATTTATAACGTCATGGCCATCTATATACACTCCTTGATAACTGGAGAACTATCCACGAGTATTTATAAATTCCAGGATAGCCAGCGGAGTTTTATATATGAAGTTAATATCGATTGCTTCTTGGCGAATACTTCTCAGGCATTCTAGGGCGAAAATTTAAAATGGCGGGTCTAACACAAATCCTCAATAGGCAGTTTTGTTATCCGATAGGCCGTGATTTCCAATTGTAACCGTCACTGTCGATTGTTTACCATGTTCATATCAACAATGGCTCTCAACGGCTTCATGGACCACGGAACGCTATTATGTAACACTAATAAGCTGTATGGCTGGTCATTAAACAAATGTACACAAGAATTCCGAATAACTGATCGAACACTTAACTATTTGCAGTACATTTTGCCTGTTTCTATCTCAGATACGACGCATCACCGCACACATTTCACATGACCATTTGTGAACTGTGACTTTTCCCCACTCACTACACACAACTTAATGTGATGCATGTACACAAACAGTAAGTTCAAAGAATAAGTGGAGACAAACGAACGTCGAATTCATGCTGGCCAACACGGAAACTTACAATATCTCTCTCACTACTACCAATATGTCACACTGGATAGCGAAATGTTTTAAAACATACATACTACACTACCGACCACCACAGAAACCCGCATTAGTGATTACTTTACTCCATATAGGGTTGACGTCAGGAAGGGCATCCAGTCATAAAACAAGGCCAAAACCACATGTGATAATGTTGACGACTACGTAGCTAAAAAAGCAAGACAGACAATTAGGGGTGCCAAAAGAAGACTGCAGTATGCCTTCAGATGTGGTGAAAATGATGCAAACTCTGGAGGAGGAATGTTTTAACTTTAAACTCCATTTTCTAAACATTTACTTTATTTGCATTCAGGGAATATTTGGTCAGTTTCTACTCAACATAAAATAAAGAAACTTTCAGGATATGTTTACTTAAATGTTTTACATACATGGAAACAATTATATGTAGATCTGTAGTTTCTTCAAAAAGTTATTGGTCATAATATATTGAAAAACGGTGATGAAAAAATTCTTAGGTAAGAAAAAATTATATTTCCCCCAATATTCCTGTTTAAAACTTATTACCGTTTCAGTATACATAGAATAGCTGTTTCCATTCAGACTAAAAATTGAGGTTATGTACCTAACATGGTTCCCAAGAAAATGTTCCTATAAATTAACATTGTGAAGATAGGCGTTTCCATATCCTCTTAAAGTAATGAAGAGAAAATAGAAAACGAATGTTCGTCGAACTTGAACACGCGCGGCTAAGTAGTAGTGATCAATCTCAGGTTTCCACGTGGGACAACCCTTACATTCATGCCGCTACTGATGGAACGCTATTATGGGAGCACCTTACGGCTAGTAAGAATTATGCCGACACATGGCCTAAATAGCACCTGCTAATATCTTTCACATTTGTATCCACTACTGCAAACACTAACATCGTATGTACAAACGACGTCCTAACCCTGTCATCGACTCAGCGTTACTGTGTCTACTCATCCTTAAATTACATAATACACGCGCCATCCTAAATATATCGTTGAACCAACGTTATGGTATCTACACATCATCCATACTGACAGGCGAAATCGAAACTTTAACACAATACCCGGATATTTAAATCTGATCCTCGTTGAAACTCTTATCACATGACGTGAAATTCACTACAAAAATGAACTCGAACCTGGAAATATTACTGTGTCTATTTCGTACAGTAAAGCGTGAAATCGAAATTAACAACATGTCTGAATACAGTCTCAACACATGCAGTGAGGATCGCTAAATAAAAATACACTCAACTCTCGTAATATTACTGAAAACAATAATCACTACCATCACGATATTCACGGTACAACTCGAGTGTGAGGCTCCAACTGATCTGCAATGTTTCCAGTCAGCGACCGTCTTTCCAGTCTTGACCGTGTTTCAGAATGTATTTTGTTCATGAGGTCGGTTATCGCAAAAAATGCACTTCGCTGGTATCAAACAGAACCGTCACTTAGACTTAACTGCCGTTACCTACGGTCTTACATAAAATAATAATCATGGGAGAACATCAACTTGTACTTAAAATAGGTGTTACAACGCGCTCACTTGGATTTGACAACCTATATATTCATCAGTCGTTCCGGATTGCTATAGGACATCGCTCCTCTCATACAGTCTGTCTCAGAAATATAACACCTCACCCTATACACCATGTCACAAAAATTCCTCTCCGTCAAAATACAGCGCCTATTATGCTCGGCATCCTGCTTGTTCTACATCACTCATAAAATGCAGGCTTACTTTGCCTTTAACATCCTCCTAATTATTCTCATAATGTTTCATTTCCAACACAATCCATTTTTTTCTTGTTTGAAACTGTTCCGGGGTATGTGTGGAAGAAAGAAAGGTGAAAGAAAGCGCAGGCTTGAGTGGGTCTATCTATAATATCAAAAATTTAGCCTAAACTTTAGAAGGTTATATTTCTTTTCCGAAAACAAACTTAACAATCTTTTTCATAACAATATTACAGGTACAAATAGCAATCATTAAATAAGATTGGGAAAATCCAATATTATTGATATTTACAGGCTCTGGGCTTCAAGCCCCCTAGTTTACAATTCCGGAGATACCTGATCCAGTTTATACAATTTAAGTTAAAAATAGGGAACCATTAAGTCAAGGGTAGAAATCCCCCAAATCAAGAGCACTTGCTTCCAAAATACAGTATCTAGCCTTCCAGAGGCACCCTTTACAATTACAAAACTTGAAAAAGAGCTAACAGGCTCTCCGTTCCTTTCAGCCTCCTCGAGGTAACATCAAAAATCTTACACTCTCTGGCCTTCCATGGCCCAACTTAAAATTTGAAATAGGAGGATCTCGTACCCAACCTATAGGGCCTTTGCGGAAAAGAACAGGTTAAGTAAATGGTCCGAAACACAAACTGAATGGAGGCGTACTGCGCTCCAAGATTATGAACACTAAAAAACCTAAAGGGCTCTAGGCCGATGAAAGAAGGGCTATTCCCAAACTACTGAGGTGACTCGTGTAGAAATTACATTAACACATTACAGTAGGAAAAACAGTTAGAGAAAAACGTAGTCACCACAAACCAAGGTGAAGGGGAGCTCGAGAGGGTACTTCACTCTCTATCCCCGGTTTACAGTTAAAGATTTTATGAAGTTTTTACATTAGCCGGACGAAAGTTACATTTTAGAAAAGTTGTTACATACTAAAGAGTCGGACCTTTCCCTCGGGTTAAACTGCGGAGGTAGCAAGAAAGAATAAAATTATGTGGCCATTACCTTATAGATGTTCTGCTGCCGATGAAAGAGGCCGCCCGCCTCCTGCTTAACACACACACACACTCAGATAGACGATCAAGTGGCCAAGAAACGTGAAAGCCGCAGTTTATAAACCCTCAGGGAAGGTTCGAGATCATTCAAGATTAATCATGACACACCCTCTTAATTTTATTGGTAGAGTGAAAAGTAACACTCAGAATCGAACAAGAAGCCTGTGATGGGTGGAAAATTAATTACAGAAATTAGTGATTGGCTAGATTCAAAACTGGCGGAAATAAAAAGAAAATATTGCCATCCCAAAAATAAATGAACATCAATCAGTTACAAAAACCTAGAAATACAAAACTTCTTTAAATTATAAGTTCTTACACTTTGCACCAGGGTGCATGATCAAAGTCTTTTGGTAGTATCATCTGTGGAAAAATGTCCAAACTTCTTGATGCATGGCAAACAAAACAAGGAAAAATTCACTCAGGTTAGGAAACTGCGCAATAACAAAAATTACATAATATTTCGGTTGTGACATTTTCTGATTAAAGTTTCTAAGTTCCCGTTGTAGTAGTTTCCACTTTAGTTCGATAGAGGAGTTCATTTAGGCGTTAATTTTGAATGCGCGGCGTTGAGGTGTACCTCCCGGTACAGAAACTTTTTAAATACAAGCAATCATATGACCGAACAATTTCAAAATGACCTTATAATTAACTCCTCGAAGTTTTTCCAGACCTCAGGAGCAGAATAGCATACTGTAATTTCCTATGTAAAAATACACCGTGTCACAAATTTTATGTTTTCCAAAAATGCCTATCACACTTCGCTGGATTGCGATATAAACAGCAAATCTCGTTTGACATTACTGCTGAACGCATATTATTATTATTATTATTATTATTATTATTATTATTATTATTGGATACATTGTTATTTTACTTTATCACACTCATAACGGTTATTTTATCATGATCATTATTGTAACTTTTATCGGCCCGAACATTATTTTATTGTTTTTCATTGCAATATTTACTTCACTATTAACTTTTTAGAGAAATTTCAACAAATATTAAAATCTCGCGTGCTGACATAAATAACAGACAATTTGCCTCCACACTATAATAACGGCAAGATATATCTTCGTCGTCGCAACACTTAAATTTTTCACACGCCACATATACAACGCGATGTTATGATTAATTAATTTAAAGCGACAATCATTTACATTTCTAACTACAAAACATGATTTTTAAATTAGACAGACCTATAATTGCGTCGTTGGCGTGGCGTGATCTCGGCTTCATTTTACGCCAGCCACCTCGAGACTTAGCCTATCATAATTGCAGGACACATTCTTTGCTTAAATACTACCTTATAAATACACTGATTCTGCACTTGTCTTGAAGCAACACACGTAAATTTTGTATATAACACTTTACAATCATTTTTATTCTGTACATATACACATCAATTTAAACCGCCCCGCTTCGTGTCGAGAATTCAACTAATGTGGTTTGCGTAAATCTCCAATTCCTTCCTATCCAGGTGTTTCACAGGTGCGACTGACCGTGAGACAAAAGCTTATCTTCGCCAGACTACCACAGTTCTCCCTTACTGATTACCTAAATAACGTCGTCCGCAACAATTCACAAGAGCTATCTATGAATCTGCTGTCTCCCTACGCAGAAGTTCAGGAATCCTACAATAATTTAACTTGTGATTTTCTTCCCCGACCGGGATGGATATCCTGAATACAATGTTTAAATATCTTATTTGTCTCCGTTCACCATTTACTACTCGGTAATGTATTCATCCCTCCAGCCAACAAGTCTATTTCGCACACTTTAAGCCTTCTTCTTAATGTCGCCTGATGCAGATTCAACCTCTTGGACAATTGAATGATGACTGAAGCTCTTGGTGGAGGAGAGGGGTATTTATGCATTCTCTAGGGACGCTCTGCTTGGCGTTATGTACTGTTGTGCAGTCATTCCATTTGATGACTACTGGACGATTTCTTTAAAACTCACCCTAGAGATTCCACCTATTTTTCCAGTCACGATGGTGCCGTTTGCTGATTTTTCCCGTTCCTTTAACGGGCGTAATTAATTAATTAATTAATTTTGTGCACGAGGGTCCCGCGCATTTTGAATTATGACCTTGACACGCCTGTTCCTCTCGGCCAAGATAAATGCCAAATTCTCTCCGAGCCTAATAAAATACATCTCCCAAAATTCTTAATTACTTGTTTCTTTGTTAATGGCAGTGCCGAAATCTCTCGCAATGAGGGTTATGATCCAGAATTTCATTATTAATTACCTGAGGTCTTCCGAAATGTTCCGACCTCGTTCGATGTTTGGTGGCTCGCTTCCCGCTGTGAGTTGTCATGCCACGGAACGCGAGATGAACTTACAATAAAATATGGATGCACTCTATGTCGCAGATAAAATTTCAGCAATGGTTCAAAACTTATAATTTATGCCCTTGCTGGTAAGATGTAGTGTTCACAGTGCACTATGTCTTGTGGTATGGGCTAGAGCAATTTGTTACTTCCATTGACCTGTCTCAGTCTCCTCCTTGGCTTTGACAATATCAAAGTGACCGAGGTATGAGCGATGCTACTAATACCATGCCTTATGCAGCCAGTCCCTGTTGTGAATGGTGTCAAAATATCGCTCATAGGGTCGGTTGGTGCATGCATTTCAGTGGGCTTGGCAGACTGGTATGTAACAGCAATTCTGGTGCGGTGAGGAATGCAAAGGGAAACTACCTCAATCCTTATTTCCCTAGTATGCCTCTTCAGTGACACCTAGGCTATCTATGATCGCTTTTGTTGGAGCTTGGAGGATCAAACCAGCCTTCGGGCTGAATACACAACGTACATACACTTATAATCTAAAAGCTTATTATTAATCTCTTGTGAGTATGCTGAGTCCTTTAGGGCTACCTCCGTGGGGAGGCAGTTTAGTGAATAAAAAAGGTCGAAACAGTCAAACATTTAGGAGAGTGGCTAGATATGAGGAATAATGGGGAGGCAAGATTAATTAAAATGAAGTCAGCTTTCACGAAGACTCTTGAGACATACGATAAGAGGCAACTAAACCCCATGGCGCAACAGCCCAGAAGGGCCTTGGCCTACCAAGCGACCGCTGCTCATCCCGAAGGCCTGCAGATTATGAAGTGTCGGGTGGTCAGCACGACGAATCCTCACGGCCGTTATTCTTGACTTTCTACACCGGGGGCAGTTGTATATGCATCAGAAACACCGAGCTTGAGAAATAAAACCTCAAAGTGAGAACTGAAGAAACTGGAACGAAGGATAGGCTGAAAGAACTTAGAAAGGAACATGGAAGGTCAGAAAAAATAAAGAAGTGCAAAACACGGTTTGCAAAGTAACGGACGTCATCAGGAAAAGGAGGCTAACTTTCTTCGGTCATGTGTTCAATCAATCAATCAATCAATCAATCAATCAATCAATCAATCAATCAATCAATCAATCAATCAATCAATCAATCAATCAAACAAACAAACAAACGAAGAAACAATCAATCAATCAATCAGTACATAAATAAATAAATCGATCAATCAATCGATCAATCAATCAATCAATCAATCAATCAATCAATCAATCAATCAATCAATCAATCAATCAATCAATACCGATCTGCATTTAGGGCAGTCGCCCAGGTGACATTCCCTATCTGTTGCTTTCCTAGCATGTTCTTGAATGATTGCAAAGACATTGGAAATGTATTGAACGTCTCCCTTGGTAAGTTATTTCAATCCCTAACTCCCCTTCCTATAAACGAATATCTGCCCTGATTTGTCCTCTTGAAATCCAAATTTATCTTCATATTTTGATCTGTCCAAATTTTAAAGACATCACTCAAACTTATTTGTCTACTAATGTCATTCCACGCCATCTCTTCACTGGCAGTTCGGAACATACCACTTAGCCGAGCAGCTCGTCTCCTTTCTCCCATTTCTTCCCAGCCCAAACTTTGCAACATTTTTCAAACGCTGCTCTTTTGTCGGAAATCGCCCAGAGCAAAGTCCTCGTGCGGGGCTAAATTCCGGCAACTCGGCGAAAACGGTAAAAAGTAGTTACTAGGACGTAGACCATATAAAATTATACCCATGTCGATAAATTTACTGTCTCGTAAAAGAACGCCTGCGGGACTAAATACCGGCACCTCGGCGTCTCCAAAAAACGTAAAAGTAGTTAGTGGGACGTAAATTTCGATGACATCGATTCCCGGCTAGGTCGGGGATTTGAATCGCGTTTGATTAATTCTTCTGGCTCGGGGAATGGGTGTTTGTGTTTGTCCCGACACATTTCTCTTCATATTCAAACAACACACTGCACTACCAACCACCAAAGTAAAAGGTAATAGTGATTACATCCCTCCACATAGGGTTGGCGTCAGAAAGGGCATTCGGCCGTAAAACAGGGCAACATCCACATGTGCTATACAGTTCGAACCCGCTACCCTGCAGGTGTGGGAGAAGAGGCAGAAAACGTTTTGAGGACTATAAAAATATATTGCATTGAAAAGTCCGACTCTATGGTGATGGCTATGCAGGGTCGGGAATTTGAACCGTCACTAGTTAATTTCGCTGGCACGGGGGCTCGGTGTATGTGTCGTCTTCATCATAATTTCATCACGACGCGCAGGTCGCCTACGGGAGTCAAATCAAAATTCCTGCACCTGGCGAGCCGAACATGTCCTCGGACACTCCCGGCACTAAAAAAGCCATACGCCATGTCGCTCCATTCAGCAGGAGAGGATCTCCCAACCAAACTCGGGATCGAACTATCACACCTCAAAGTATTTTCGGCTGGGTGGTCTCAAATCTATCTGCAACTCAATCGGCCTAAGAATAATAAATAGGTAGGCGCCTAGTTGGCTGCCGCCTCCCCAGTACAACATGTATTCCTGCCTCATCACAAGTGTGGACACCGCCCTCCCGGAGAATTTCATCCTAAGCAAACTTTGCAAGTCCGGGTCCCGAGTCCACGATGTTCGCAGGCTCAGGGATCGATCAATTTCTCGGCGTTCAACGCACGTCCTGACATATCTACGAAACAGCAGTCCTCGAAGCCTGCGGCGCCCAGATCAACAACAAACATTATGAAGTGGTGCCAACAGATTGCAGCAAATGTTCAAAAATCCTACCACCCTTCTCACCGTTAATGAATATCAACCTAGAACAACCCAGCAGCCTCCACCGTCCCCATCTCCATTTCGTCCACATCAACTACTACTACTACTACTACCATCACTACATCGGCCTACACTCCTCCCCATAATTCCATCATTACCACTACGACCACCCACCCCTCTCCCATAATATCAATACCCACCACCTCCCTAAATTCCACACCACCTAGTCCTCAGCAATCTCCTGCCAACCAAACAGATGCAACCACCACAGCACAGCCAGCCTCACAACAAAATGGGTTGGGATATAGTACCATATCTGAGGTACTTATTTGATTATTGTTTGGTCGGAGGAGCTATACCAGATGAATGGAGAGTTGCTATAGTAGCCCCTGTGTATAAAGGAAAGGGTGATAGACATAAAGCTGAAAATTACAGGCCAGTAAGTTTGACATGCGTTGTATGTAAGCTTTGGGAAGGCATTCTTTCTGATTATATTAGACATGGTTGTGAAATTAATAACTGGTTCGGTAGAAGGCAGTTCGGTTTTAGGAAAGGTTATTCCACTGAAGCTCAACTTGTAGGATTCCAGCAAGATATAGCAGATATCTTGGATTCAGGAGGTCAAATGAACTGTATCGCGATCGATCTGTCTAAAGCATTTGATAGGGTGGATCATGGGAGACTACTGGCAAAAATGAGTGCAATTGGACTAAACAGAAGAGTGACTGAATGGGTTGCTATATTTCTAAATAATAGATCTCAGAGAATTAGAGTAGGTGAAGCTTTATCTCACCCTGTAATAATTAAGAGGGGAATTCCTCAAGGCAGTATTATAGGACCTTTATGTTTTCTTATATATATAAATGATATGAGTAAAGGAGTGGAATCGGAGGTGAGGCTTTTTGCGGGTGATGTTATTCTGTATAGAGTAATAAATAAGTTACAAGATTCTGAGCAACTGCAACGTGACCTCGATAATGTTGTGAGATAGACAGCAGGCAATGGTATGTTGATAAACGGGGTTAAAAGTCAGGTTGTGAGTTTCACAAATAGGAAAAGTCCTCTCAGTTTTAATTACTGCGTTGATGGGTGAAAGTTCCTGTTGGGGATCATTGTAAGTATTTAGGTGTTAATATAAGGAAAGACCTTCATTGGGGCAATCACATAAATGAGATTGTAAGTAAAGCGTACAGATATCTGCACATGGTTATGAGGGTGTTTAGGGGTTGTAGTAAGGATGTAAAGGAGAGGGCATATAAGTCTCTGGTAAGACCCCAACTAGAGTATGGTTCCAGTGTATGGGCCCCTCACCAGGATTACCTGATTCAAGAATTGGAAAAAATCCAAAGAAAAGCAGCTCGATTTGTTCTGGGTGATTTCCGACAAAAGAGTAACGTTATAAAAATGTTGCAAAGTTTGGGCTGGGAAGAATTGAGAGAAAGAAGAAGAGCTGCTCGACTAAGTGGTATGTTCCGAGCTGTCAGCGGAGAGATGGCGTGCAATGACATTAGTAGACGAATAAGTTTGAATGGCGTTTATAAAAGTAGGAAAGATCACAATATGAAGATAAAGTTGGAATTCAAGAAGACAAACTGGGGCAAATATTCGTTTATAGGAAGGGGAATTAGGGATTGGAATAACTTACCAAGGGAGACGTTCAATAAATTTCCAATTTCTTTGAAATCATTTAGGAAAAGGCTAGGAAAACAACAGATAGGGAATCTGCCACCTGGGCGACTGCCCTAAATGCAGATCATAGTGATTGATTGATGATTGAAAATACAACCGTCGCACCACCAGCACCTCCACAGCTACCAATTCCGAGCTGTGTCATTCGAGGAACTGACCCAGCCATCACAACAAGAGACATGCTAGAAGAACTCCAAACAGCAGGCGTCCCAGCCAGCCGAACATATCGCATTTACAACAGCAACGGCCCAACATTCATGGTACGGATACAACTCCCCTCCGAAGAAGAAGAACAACACCTGATAACCACCGGCGTCCGAATTTACAGCCAGCACCACCGAGTAGAGCACTCTCGCTCCGCACCCCATACTATGCGCTCCTCTCCCAACAACTCTCACCGTCGCCCCCGCCCTCCCCCCCACCACCCACCACACCCCCGCAAGCCGTCCATCTACCCATTCCCCAAACTAGCTTCTTCCTTCCGTCCCTCCCGATACTAGATCTTCTCCGTCTTCTAGCCACATCCATCGCCAATATTACAACAACCCTCCACTTGCTTACATCCCAACACCACCCTAGTACTCCTTACTAAACCTCCACGTCCAGCCAGCAAACTGTATCAACACTAGGCCACGGCCGCCTACCCCCTCACCTTCTCCGCACATCTCCTTCACCGAACAAATCTCCCGGCCTGAGAGACGGCGTAACCGTCTAAGTGGCCCGCCTCCCCCTTCAGGGGAGGAATGAAAACGTTCCGTAGTAGTACCACTATACCTGCAAGCGCAGCCGCCTTTTAGCTGGAAGCGGGAGAATAAGGAAAGTCGCTGATGAGCAATGGCGGCTCGTCAAGTAGATAATTGGGTGTTCACAAAATTTAACAGTAATAATACGGTAACATATTAAGTAAAATGTTTGACACTCACCTAGGCGAGCTGTATGTGAAGGGATCAGTTGCATCTACTGAGTTCATAGCTGCCTTGCCTGATCGAAACAAATAAGTATAAAACTCTATTGGCAGACACAATTACTCTGTACTTTTTCGAAGACAGTACGTAAACAATGACACACGACACAATATCAGTAATTGAAAATAGCTTAAAGACCGCGGGATACCAAACAGTGACCGAAATCTAAAACCAAGACTACTGTTTTTTCAAAACAGTATGAGTTGGCAAAAAATCCGTACAGATGGCAGCACCATCCAATGAGGTTTTGTTACAGGAGCACATTGGACATGTGCACTTCCCATACGACAACAGCTCCCTAAGATCTAGAACTCGGATTTTAGGCCAAAACCTATTTTGTTCTTGAAGAGATAACTTAAAAAGAAGTTGTATTTACGGTTTCATGTATTTATAAGATTACTAGCTGATGTACCTGTGCATCGCTACAGAATTCTACATTGTATACAGAATTCTAGGTAAGGTAGTGTACATGTTGTGAGTAAGATTGTATTAAGTTGCATAGCTCTTAACGTTAACCCAGAAACGCGACGGGGAGTCACCAAACGTCTTTTCCCATGTTTTTTATTTATTTATTTATTTATTTATTTATTTATTTATTTATTTATTTATTTATTTATTTGGTCCATAACCCGTTAGAGGAGAGATCCTCACTTGGACTATGTGCAAGTAGGGCAGCATCCTGCTTCATGAATTTACCGAGCTCAAAACACTTTAAGCAAGCCTCGGACCTATGGGAGTAATGGAGTCCGACTCCCATTTGACAAGCAAGGGACTCCTTGGAAACAACTTGGCGAACGAAATGGAATTCGGTGGGGAGCTATCAATATTAATGGGGCTTATGGAAGAAAGAAAGTAGAACTGGCTGAGTCAGCAAAGAGTATGAATCTGGATGTGCTAGGAGTAAGTGATATTCGGGTAAGGGGAGATAATGAGGAAGAGGTGGGAGATTATAAAGTGTACTTGACGGGTGTTAGAAAGGGAAGGGCGGAGTCTGGGGTAGGGCTCTTTATCAGGAATACCATTGCACGCAACATAGTTTCTGTTAGGCACGTAAATGAGCGAATGATGTGGGTAGATTTGTCAGTTGGAGGAATTAGGACAAGAATTGTGTCCGTGTATTGTGATAGTACATATATCACACCCCAGAATTATATGTAGAAGTTAGAGATATTATTGTCAGTATTCGATTATTATTATTATTATTATTATTATTATTATTATTATTATTATTATTATTATTATTATTATTATCGTTATTATTATCTGTATTTCATTTATATATTTTGCCATTTATATTGGCAAGCTAGAAGATATCCACATATGTAGGTATGAGTAATTTGTTTTGCACGAGTGGGAAAACATTGCTTTAATAACTCTGGTAATTTGAATGAGTCATATGGCTACCCCAGTGTTTGTTGTGATGTACTTGTTTCGGGAAATTCATGAGTCATGTATATATCCCAGCCTGATGAGATGAGCTTGTTGTTGTATTAGGAAAGTTTGATGATTCATGGAATATACCCCAGAGTTTGTTATTGTCTTGGGAGGAAAAAGTAGTTCAGGGCTTGGTCTTGACAAGTGGTTCACTCATGATTAGTAGGCAAGCACCAATCCAGACGTCTCATCTGAGAGGAGGGGGATGTTGATGTCTATAAAGGTGGATCATACGGCGGCAACCAAAAACATTGTAAGGGTGATTGTAGAGGTGATTGTAAAGGTGAAGGTAAAGGAACGAGAAGGAAGATAACTACAACTACAACTGGCGCACTGTACGGGAAGGAAGTGGTGCTGATACACGGTACTGGAATGACACGGCTGCAATGGACTGGACTTCAAACGTTCGTGGAGCGTAGTCCTATTATGTTCGTGGAAAGTGGATGATTGTGGAGAGTGCTTGCGCATTAAGTATTGTAGCACTTGTGGCGGCCTAGCATTATATGTTGGTGAAAGCTTCAGACTTTCCATAAATTTATGTTGAGGATCGACAGACGTGTGTATACAGGGTGTTAGGTGTATACCTGCAGATATTTCTTCTAGCAATAGAGAACGATGTGACGAACCACTATATATCAAGCTTTTAGTAATTCTCGGAAGTTATTTTCGAGAGCAAAGAGATACGATGTTTTTAGAATAGGTAGTATGCCTTGTTCTTGTGAATGAATAGCTTCCCTTTGAGAACAGGCGAGTCTCGCGCCATGCGTGCCAAACTGGTTTCTGTTTATGTTTACGTACAACAGCTGAACGCTACCTATGCGGTGCACGAGATGTTACGTATCATACTTGTCAAACTGGTTTTATGTTTAAGAGCAACTGAGCTACGATAACAGCTGAAGGTGGCTACTACAGTAGCGTATGCCTTGTTACGTTACATTCTCGCCAGACTGGTTTCGTAGTTGTCAGTATTCAGTTTCCGTCTTAGGGGCTTCAGACAAGCCTGATCATCGATTTCGGACCCTGGATGTACCGAATTCTCAGCGTTAATACTGATTCAATTGCTGTTATGTCCTTTAAGGGATTGGGATATGTGTGGTCATCAGCCCCGTGGTCTATTGAGTATGGAAATGACCTGAAAACCTGAATTGGTGCGGGACCTGTACGAGCGTGTGATATAATTATTGGTTGGTATAGGCGCGCCGGGACGTGAAATACAGTAGATCCCCGTTTGCATTGCGTAAAGGTACAAGAAAGATGGCAGGTCCTTACGCCAACGAAAGCAGTTATGGGATGCCCAAATGAGTAGCATCGGAATTGAATTATCGAAACACATCGAACGTTTACTTTCAAAGGAATATTAGACATGTTATACAACTAAATAAATTAAACGTACCTACATTTCGTGCCTCCTTCCGGGATGAGTTGCTCAGACGGTTGAGGTGCAGGCCTTTTGATTCCAACTTTACAGGTTCGAACCTGGCCCAGTCCGGTTGTATTTGAAGGTGCTCAAATAATGTAGGTCAGCCTCGTGTCGGCAGATTTTCTGGTACATAAAAAGAACTGTGCGGGACTAAATTCGGGCACCTCAGCGTCTCAGAAAATCGTAGAAGTAGTTAGTGGGACGTAAAGCACTTAACGTTATTATTATTATTATTATTATTATTATTATTATTATTATTATTATTATTAGGTCATTAAAAGCTGAAATACGTGGAAGAAAATAGTAAAATATGCGTGGTTTAAGAGGAAACAAGATGAAATGTATGTCACGTGAGTTAGCATCGGTCGCAGTAGTTACCTACAGATTACTATGCGTAAAACGAGAACCAGGTCAAGCTCGTGGGGATGAGTCAGCTGTAATCTCGTATTGTGTATAAACATCAAACATACACATCAACAAATATAAGAAACATAAACAAGGTTACACGTTAGAGACATGTAGCTATTAACCTGAACGCCAGGCCGACGGTCGCTTTCATGAGTACAGATGAGTTATCAAATTATACACAATCCACAGATGTCGAACTTATCTAAGAAGATTCCGCCACAACTATATTACATTTTACTATGATGGTGCTAATAACAAATCGCAGCAGCTATTGGCTTTACGTCGCACCTACACAGATAGGCCTTATGGCGACGATGGGACTGGAACGGGCTAGGACAGGGAAGGAAGCGGCCGTGGCCTTAATTAAGGTACAGCACCAGCATTTGCCTGATGTGAGAATGGGAAACCACGGAAAACCATCTTCTGGGCTGCCGAGAGTGGGGTTCGAACCCACTATCTCCCGAATAATGTATACTGGCCACACTGAAATGAAATGTCGTATGGCTTTTAGTGCCGGGAGTGTCCGAGGATAAGTTCGGCTCGCCAGATGCAGGTCTTTTGATTTGACTCCCGTAGGCGACCTGCGCTTCGTGATGAGGATGAAATGATGATGAAGATGGCACATACACCCACTTCCCGTGCCAGCAAATTTAACCAATTAAGGTTAAATTTTCGACCCTCCCGGGAATCGAACACGGTACCCCTGTGACCAAAGGCCAGCACGCTAACCATTTAGCCATGGAGCCGGACTTAAGCGACTGCAGCTATCGAGCTCGGTAAATCGCAGCAGATTACGCTACTGCGTGTTGAGATGATGTCGGTAGAATACAGTATACCTGTTAAGACATAAGGCTGCAGTAGAAGGAGAGGAAGAAGAAGGTAACGAGAGCCACATAGTCAAGCAGCACACAGCTGAACAAAGTGCACATTAGTGACACGAACATAAGAGTGGCGTGGTCGCGGGAACTACAGTCGCATTCGTAACACTCTGTGGTAGAAAAATAATGAACTAACATACAGTACGGGCTCCGTAATTCCAGGTGGACGGTAACAAGACTATCTCGAATAGAAAAGTACGGATTTACGAACGTACACGAAAACGCCTGTGAACAACATAATGTACCTACAGTTTAGAAAACAAAAACATACAGATTGCATTAAAAGAAATGTTAAACTTCCTTTTGTAAATTAACAAAACACTCTAGGCAATCTTCTTAAGTTAAATGTTAACTTATAGTTCCTGTTTCAGTAATGATGAATATAAAACGATTACTTTATTGAATATTTATACGTGACGACGACGTCGACAACGACGATGATGATGATGATGATGATGATGATGATGATGATGATGATTGCTGTCTTAATGTCATCGGCCCTTAAAACGCAAAATGTCCTCTGTTTTAACTCGTAGGGAATAAGAAACATAATATAAATTGCTGGAAGCCTTTCCCGATAGATTCATGAAGGGCGACCCGTGTTCTGCTCTGCCACACGATACACTAGCAGCATATAATGGTATTCGTGGTATTCATACACTGGCATTGTTCAAATACTACTACTACTACTACTACTACTACGAAGTAACTCGCGTACTAGTACGGACGACAATTCGCAACCCTGACAGCTGTTATTCAGGTCAAGGTCAGACAGACCGGTTCCATGTAGGGGTGGGGAACCCGTCCAGTGACATCCCGTCGCTAAGAACAGCAGACAACCGGCATGTGACAGGTCTAGTGCTTTTGTCGAACTGCTTACGTGGAATATTCTCCCACAGTGCGATTTCCGTATCATGGTCTTTTGGGAGTCCAACTCGCCGTATGCAGAAACAACCCGTGTTGACGTGTACGTAAATAAAGTTTATTACGTCAACGAAAGAATGCATGGGATAGAATTTCAAAGTGAGTAGTATCGGAATTGAAATGTCAAAACACATCGAACGTTTTACTTCATACCAGTAAGGGACATGTTATAAACATAAATTAATTAAACGTACCTTATTTCGTGCTTCCAACCGAAGAGAACATGTTTAAATGTAAATGAGAACCTTCTAGCTTACTGCTGATTTTGCAGTGCCTATTCAACGTATCAAAATAAACGTTGCCAGGCTGAGTGGCTCAGACGGTTCAAGCACTGATTTCATGAACTTAGCAGGCTCGATCCTGGCTCAGTCCGCTGGTATTTGAAGGTGCTCAAATACGACAGCTTCTGATCGGTAGATTTACGGGCACGTTAAAGAATACCAGTGGGCAAAATTCCGACACCGCGCGTCTCCATTGGCACGTGAATATTTATTATTATTATTATTATTATTATTATTATTATTATTATTATTATTATTATTATTATTATTATTATTATTATTATTATTATTATTATTGGGCGAGTTGGCCGTGCGATTAGCTTGCATCCGTCGAAAAGCCACTAACAATATTATTATAAAAACTGTGTTAGTCTATTATTACTGACTATTATGAAAATAAAAGTTAATCGCCCCACTCAAACTTCGTAGCTCGTAATCTGTCAGAAAACACTAAAGAAAATAGTGAACTTTTAACAGGTCCGAATTATTATTAATAATATAATTGCAGACATGTCGCCGAAATTACCGAAGCATGTACTTACAAATTGTTTTACGTCGCACCGACACAAATAGGTCTTACGGCGACAGTGGGAGAGAAAAGGGATACAAGTGGGAAGGAAGCGTTCGAAGTCTAATAAAGGTACAGTTCCAGCATTTCCCTGATGTGAAAATGGGAATCTACGGAAAACCATCTTCCCGGCTACCGACAGTGGAGTTCGAACCCACTATCACCAGAATACTAGCTCACAGCTGCGCGCCCCTAACCGCACGATCAACTTACTCTAAGCCACAATGCCGGTCTGCGTAGCTCGGACGATAGAGCGCTGGTCTTCTGATCCCACCTTGGCAGGTTCGATGGCGGCTCAGTTCGGTGGTATTTGAAGGTGCTGAAATACGCCATTCTCGTGTCTGTGGATTTACTTGCATTTAAAAACGTACTGCTTTACAAAATTCTGGCACTTCAGCGTCTTCGAAAACCGTGAAAATTAGTTAGTGGAACGTAAAGATAGTAGTAGCAGTAGTAGTAGTAGTAGTAGTAGTAGTAGTAGTAGTAGTAGTAACATTATTATTACGGACGTTTTAATTAAACGGGTCCGTTACATTACCTATCGGCACTTACTGTCCGGTAATTAGCCTTCTGTCCACCTCTGTGGTATAGTGGTTAGTGTGATTAGCTGCCAACCCCCGGAGGCCCGTGTTCCATTCCCATCTCCGCCACGAAATTTGAAAAGTGGTAGAGGGCTGGAACGGGGTCCACTAAGCCTCGGGAGGTCAAATGGGTAGAGGTGGTTCGATTCCCACCTCAGCCATCCTGAAAGTGGTTTCCCGTAGTTTCTCACTTCTCCAGACAAATGCCGGGATGGTACCTAACTTAAGGCCACGGCCGCTTCCTTCCCTCTTCCTTGTCTATCCCTTCCAATCTCCCCATTCCCCCGAAAGGCCTATACAACACCCCTGTTCAGCATAGAATGTGAGGCCGCCTGGGCGAGGTACTGGTCATTCTCCCCAGTTGTATCCCCCAACCCAATGTCTCACGCTCCAGGACACTGCCCTTCAGGCGGTAGAGGTGGGATCCCTCGATGAGTCCGAGGGAAAACCAACCCTGGAAGGTAAACAGATTAGGAAAAAGAAGAATAAGCCTTCTATTAGAAATGCCCGGCGGCAATTCCATAGTAGACCGAGCTCGATAGCTGCAGTTGCTTAACTGCGGCCAGTATCCAGTATTCGGGAGATAGCAGGTTCGAATCCCACTGTCGGCGGCCCTGAAGATGATTTTCCGTGGTTTCCCATTTTCACACCAGGCAACTGCTGGGGCTGTACCTTAATTAAGGCCACGGCCGCTTCCTTCCCACTCCTAGCCCTTTCCTGTCCCATCGTCGCCATAAAACATTTTTGTGTCGGTGCGACGTAAAGCATCTAGCAAAAGAAATCCACAGTAGCTATTGTTCCTTCGAGCAATGTTCACGCATGGTTGCAACTACGGTTTTTGAAATCTGTCTCATTAATAACAATATGACTGAATACTTACAGCCTTTTCTTTCAGTGTCCACCGTCCTTTCATTGACCTGAAAAGTTTATGAATAAGCATAGACAACTCGCATTGTCTATTGTCAGAAATTCATCGTAGACTGTCGCAATAAAAGCACAGAAATGTTGCGCTCATTTTTCATTTACTTATTAACTATTTCCTTTCATTTTGTCAGGTTGGATCACTGAGTAATGCCATTGACGTCTTATAAATCACACACAACTACACAATACTTTATTCGCACGTATATGCTGGTGCGTATCTTCGAAGTCACTGTAAGGATCCTGTGTACATTTCACACAGAGTACCCTAGACCGGTTTTCGAGTACAGCAAGTGGCCTGGCACGTGAGTCATCCTCTCCTACTTGCCAAGCGTTTAGGGGAAGTGCACAACAACATGTGTTGGCCTGCGATAGGAAACAGGTTCAACAAGCCCTAGACTCTGCTACTGTACTTCCACTACGCGTGGACAGAATGACGTAACCGGCATATCCTGCTACGGCCGTTCAAAACACATTAGGTCCTGAAATATTTGACTCAGTTATGGGCAAACTAATAGGACAAGATAAAAAGTACATAGCATATATTGTGAGATGTCTTTTTCTTTGCCGGCTAGCTTAATATCTGCACGTATACACCTAACACCCTGTATATCTTTACAACAAGGGTTAAAATATGTGAACACAGTAGTACAAGGTACAGTATCTGTGTGATGTGATAACTGCCGATTATGAGAATCGGTAAGTCGAATTGACATAGAGACAGTGAAGGGTATTTATCTTCATACATGTACATTGTTCATCGGACTATCTACAAATGGTAGCTTAGTTCTCACTTTCGTTTTCCCCACGGTTTTCATTATTATTATTGTTGTTGTTGTAAATATGGAGTCTTCCAGCAATATTTTATGTGTGTATTATATGTATAATGTTGTATGTTGATGAGGTGCTCATGCACGGAATTTGTTAAGAATATAGTTAGCTATTTTAGAATTAGTGTTATTGATGAACCTAGGTGCAGTTCCTACCTAATTAGTCGTTTTCAGGAGGTTAGGTAAGGCCTGCAGCAGATGTACCAGTACGCAGCATTATGTACACACCCTGGGATATAAAGTTTATCATGCTCTTATCTAAATTCGAGGGATCCATTATGGTGAACTCTGGCGCCCATACTACGGACATTTCGGTTAATTATGCTTATTAATTTTATTAAGTTTTTGAGTAATTTTATATATTTTTATTCATGATTTATTTTATTATTGATTTTATTTATTATTATCATCAAAAAAGTTACAGTATTCAACATGTGAGGGTGCAGATGAGGATGAAGTTGACAAGTTTTATGAAGCATTGAGTGACATCGTGGTCAGGGTCAACAGCAAGGATAGAATAGTGCTAATGGGCGATTTCAATGCGAGAGTTGGGAATAGAACTAAAGGGGGCGAAAGGGTGATTGGTAAATGTGGGGAAGATATGGAAGCTAATGGGAATGGGAAGCGTTTGCTGGACTTCTGTGCTAGTATGGGTTTAGCTGTTACGAATACATTCTTCAAGCATAAGGCTGTTCACCGCTACACATGGGAGGCTAGGGATACCAGATCCATAATAGACTATATCTTAACAGACTTTGAATTCAGGAATTCTGTTAGGAATGCACGAGTTTTTCGCGGATTTTCCGATGATACAGACCACTATCTGATCTGTAGTGAACTAAGTATCTCTAGGCCTAGGGTAGAGAAAGTGAAATCTGTCTGCAAACGAATAAGGATAGAAAATCTCCAGGACGAGGAAATTAGACAGAAGTGCATGCATATGATTAGTGAGAAGTTTCGAACAGTAGACAGTAAGCAGGTTCAGGATACAGAAAGTGAATGGGTGGCATACAGGGATGCTGCAGTAGAAACAGCAAGGGAATGAATAGGAACAACTGTGTGTAAAGATGGGAAAGGGCGAACATCTTGGTGGAATGATGAAGTGAGAGCAGCTTGTAAACGTAAAAAGAAGGCTTATCAGAAATGGCTCCAAACAAGGGCCGAGGCAGACAGGGATAGGTACGTAGATGAAAGAAACAGAGCGAAACAAGTAGTTGTTGAATCCAAAAAGAAGTCATGGGAATATTTTGGTAATAACGTGGAAAGGCTAGGTCAAGCAGCAGGGAAACCTTTCTGGACAGTAATAAAGAATCTTACAGTAAGAAGGGAGGGAAAAAGTAAATGAACAGTGTTTTGAGTAATTCAGGTGAACTCATAATAGATCCCAGGGAGTCACTGGAGAGGTGGAGGGAATATTTTGAACATCTTCTCAATGTAAAAGGAAATCATCCTGGTAGTGTTGCAAACGGCCAAGCTCATGGGGAGGAGGAAAATGATGTTGGTGAAATTATGCTTGAGGAAGTGGAAAGAATAGTAAATAAACTCCATTGTCATAAGGCAGCAGGAATAGATGAAATTAGACCTGAAATGGTGAAGTATAGTGGGAAGGCAGGGATGAAATGGCTTTATAGAGTAGTAAAATTAGCGTGGAGTGTTGGTAAGGTACCTTCAGATTGGACAAAAGCAGTAATTGCACCTATCTATAAGCAAGGGAACAGGAAGGATTTCAACAACTATCAAGGTATCTCATTGATTAGTATACCAGGCAAAGTATTCACTGGCATCTTGGAAGGGAGGGTGCGATCAGTCGTTGAGAGGAAGTTGGATGAAAACCAGTGAGGTTTCAGACCACAGAGAGGCTGTCAGGATCAGATTTTCAGTATGCGTCAGGTAATTGAAAAATGCTACGAGAGGAATAGGCAGTTGTGTTTATGTTTCGTAGATCTAGAGAAAGTTTATGACAGGGTACCGAGGGAAAAGATGGTCGCCATACTGGGGGACTATGGAATTAAAGGTAGATTATTAAAATCAATCAAAGGCATTTATGTTGACAATTGGGCTTCAGTGAGAATTGATGGTAGAATGAGTTCTTGGTTCAGGGTACTTACAGGGGTTAGACAAGGCTGTAATCTTTCACCTTTGCTGTTCGTAGTTTACATGGATCATCTGCTGAAAGGTATAAAATGGCAGGGAGGGATTCAGTTAGGAGGAAATGTAGTAAGCAGTTTGGCCTATGCTGACGACTTGGTCTTAATGGCAGCCTGTGCCGAAAGCCTGCAGTCTAATATCTTGGAACTTGAAAATAGGTGCAATGAGTATGGTATGAAAATTAGCCTCTCGAAGACTAAATTGATATCAGTAGGTAAGAAATTCAAAAGAATTGAATGTCAGATTGGTGATACAAAGCTAGAACGGGTCGATAATATCAAGTATTTAGGTTGTGTGTTCTCCCAGGATGGTAATATAGTAAGTGAGATTGAATCAAGGTGTAGTAAAGCTAATGCAGTGAGCTCGCAGTTGCGATCAGCAGTATTCTGTAAGAAGGAAGTCAGCTCCCAGACGAAACTATCTTTACATCGGTCTGTTTTCAGACCAACTTTGCTTTATGGGAGCGAAAGCTGGGTGGACTCAGGATATCTTATTCATAAGTTAGAAGTAACAGACATGAAAGTAGCAAGAATGATTGCTGGTACAAACAGGTGGGAACAATGGCAGGATGGTACTCGGAATGAGGAGATAAAGGCTAATTTAGGAATGAACTCGATGGATGAAGCTGTACGCATAAACCGGCTTCGGTGGTGGGGTCATGTGAGGCGAATGGAGGAGGATAGGTTACCTAGGAGAATAATGGACTCTGTTATGGAGGGTAGGAGAAGTAGAGGGAGGCCAAGACGACGATGGTTAGACTCAGTTTTTAACGATTTAAAGATAAGAGGTATAGAACTAAATGAAGCCACAACACTAGTTGCAAATCGAGGATTGTGGCGACGTTTAGTAAATTCTCAGAGGCTTGCAGACTGAACGCTGAAAGGCATAACAGTCTATAATGATAATGTATTTATTTATTTATTTATTTATTTATTTATTTATTTATTTATTTATTTATTTATTTATTTATTTATTTATTTATTTATTTATTTATTTATTTGACGTATGACGAATAATGACAACCTATAAATTATGTACACAACCAGTGAAAGATAAGTACAAAGTAAATACAAATTATAATATATATACAGTCAAAGCAATTAACAAAGTTTGAAAGAACAAGAGGAAAACACAGTATATTCACATCATTATTTACCTATCAACTCTGACAGTTCATATATACACATTGAGTGTACATCTCACTAAATGTGAATGTCCAAACCCGTCACCCACTTCACTGCTTTGGGTGTTGCTGGGTTGAGGTCTTCCATGTTGTCAGTGAAAGCACGGAGTGGACATTCCTGCGCTACATGTTTCATTGTTTGGCGAACCTCCTCACTGTCACAGTATGGAGAAACCGACCAGCCCCAGGTGTATAAGGTAGATGCTGTTCTACCTACTTCACATCTCATGCGATTGAGTCTATTCCAGATACACCGTGGCAGATCGAAACCTGCCAGTTTTGTGTATGGATTATTGATATCCACTATTGTACGAGGTGTGGATAAAGACCACTCTGTTGACCATTTAGAGGTAGAGTTGAAGTCGCTGGATGTTGTCTTCACGGCAGTCTTCCAAGCAGGCTGGCGAGGCTTAAGGCGTGTGCATTTCTGTCTGATATCCGCATGAACAGGTAGATGTTCATTCTTCAGCATTCTGGTCCATAGCTGAAAAAGGGCCTTCTGTCTCCTGCTATGTGGAGGTACCATATTGCTGAGTACCGGTAACCATTGGATCGGTGTAGCTCGAAGTGTACCCGTTTTGATCTGCATCATTTGGCGAAGTTGTAAATCTACTAGCTGTGTGTGAGTACTATTAAGTATTAAGACAGACACCAGAGCAGTATTCTGCTGCAGAATAGACCAAGGCCATAGATGTTGTCCGTAATGTGTTTCTATCCGCTTCCCAAGACGTTCCAGCCAGTCGTTGGAGAATGTTATTACGACTTTTTAGTTTGTTGGTGGTTTTCTTCAGATAGTTTTTGTACGTAAGAGAACTATCCAATGTTACTCCTAAGTAACTGGGATTGGCACAATACTGTAGTTCATGACCCTTGAAAAATAACCTTCGATGGTAGTTCGCTTCTGCGTTGTTCAGATGGAATGAAGATGTCACTCTTTTCTGTGGGTTGGAATGAATATGCCATCTTTGAAAGTAGTCAACCTACAGTTCAAGGTCTTGATTAAGAATTATTTCAGCTTCTGTGAAATTGGATCATTGAATTGTAAAGCAAATATCGTCCACATATATGAACTTTCGGGACACTATTTCAGGAAGTTCGTGGATGTATAAGTTGAAGAGAGTGGGTGATAGAACCGACCCTTGAGGCAAACCAAAGTTGACTTTGTGGAATTTGCTTCTCTTGTGTTCTGAGTGAACTTGAAATAGTCGGTTACTTAACATCCTGTCAATTAGTGTTTTAATTTTTATGCAAGGAACAGCTTTAATCAGTTTAAGCATAAGACCTTCCCTCAATACTGTGTCATATGCAGCTGTAAAATCTAAGAAGACAGAGAAGCTTTTCAGTTTCTTCTCAAAACCAACCTCCAGACATGTCGTCAAGGACAGTACTTTGTCACTACAGTCAAGGCCGGGCCGGAATCCTTC
Organism: Anabrus simplex; assembly: GCF_040414725.1. NCBI lineage: Eukaryota > Metazoa > Arthropoda > Insecta > Orthoptera > Tettigoniidae > Anabrus > Anabrus simplex. Next base: position 27,403,177 of record NC_090265.1, on the reverse strand, counting down.
TTGCGCAACTGGAAGGAATGATTCAATGGCCAGTGCTATTCGGTTCAGTATCAGTCTTTCTAATAACTTGTAGGTGACGCAGAGTAGAGCTACAGGTCGATAGCTTTGTGGGAGCATTGGATCCTTTCCTGTTTTCAGAAGGGCAATAATGTTTGACTTCCTGAAGATTGAAGTAGCTGAAGAATGCAGCGAGCCATCTTCTCGTAGCTGGACCACAGCTTTTTAGTAATTCTGGGTAGATTCCATTTTGACCTGCAGCTTTACCATTTCTGAGTGATTTTAATCCCTCGTCGACCTACTGTGATGTGAAAAGTTGTGAATAGGTGGCGTGCGGTTGGGTTTCTCGCTTTGCCTGTTTAAGCTCAGTTTTAACCCCTTTCGTGTCCAGTTTATTCCTTGTTGTTTTAGAGATAGAAACGAGGTGATTTGCTAATGTTTCTACCTTGATTGGGGAATGTTGCTTTGGTGGTACGGATGTGGAATCTAATTTCAATCAATCAATCAATCAATCAATCAATCAATCAATCAATCAATACTGATCTGCATTTAGGGCAGTTGTTGCCCAGGTAGCAGATTCCCTATCTGTTGTTTTCCTAGCCTTTTCCTAAATGATTTCAGAGAAATTGGAAATTCCATGAACGTCTCCCTTGGTAAGTTATTCCAATCCCTAACTCCCCTTCCTATAAATGAATATTTGCCCCAGTTTGTCCTCTTGAATTCCAACTTTATCTTCATATTGTGATCTTTCCTACTTTTATAAATGCCACTCAAACTTATTCGTGTACTAATGTCACTCCACGCCATCTCTCCGCTGACAGCTCAGAACATACCACTTAGTCGAGCAGCTCTTCTTCTTTCTCTCAATTCTTCCCAACCCAAACTTTGCAACATTTTTGTAACGCTACTCTTTTGTCGGAAATCACCCAGAACAAATCGAGCTGCTTTTCTTTGGAATTTTTTCCAATTCTTGAATCAGGTAATCCTGGTGAGGGTCCCATACACTGGAACCATACTCTAGTTGGGGTCTTACCAGAGACTTATATGCCCTCTCCTTTACATCCTTACTACAACCCCTAAACACCCTCATAACCATGTGCAGAGATCTGTACCCTTTATTTACAATCCCATTTATGTGATTACCCCAATGAAGATCTTTCCTTATATTAACACCTAGATACTTACAATGATCCCCAAAAGGAACTTTCACCCCATCAACGCAGTAATTAAAACTGAGAGGACTTTTCCTATTTGTGAATCTCACAACCTGACTTTTAACCCCGTTTATCAACATACCATTGCCTGCTGTCCATCTCGCAACATTTTCGAGGTCCGAATAAGTGACCACGCTTTTCTGCTAGAATGGGTGAAATTCATGTCTTTTACAGTTTTTACCCACTTCCTTTTTCTAGCAAGATCAAGTGACTGAAGTAAATTTGTCCTTCCCATATTAACTTATTTGCCATTTGTTGGTGATGCTTCCTGTCGTTTGCATTACCTTCCCAATTGACATTTGGTAAATTCAGATCTCCCGCTACAATCACATTATAATTACTTACTTCAATTCCTTTCTTTATAATACTTCTACAGTTCGACACTAAAATTTTTATGTCATCCCCACTTGACTTCCAGATCCATGTACTCTTATCACCACTCTCTAGACCACCCCGTTTCCCTGAATGTACCTCCCTATAACACTTCTAAACAAATTTCCTCAGATCCCTATCTCCTACCCACCCATTAGGATATCGAAATCTCACTCCCAGTTTCCTACATACCCACTCCATTGTGTTATTTAAATGCCCAATTCGCCCCCCCCCCCGTTAGTATACCTCCTACACACTATTCCACTAATAACTATCTCCGCTTCCTTAAATTTCACCCGTGCTGCATCTACCAGATCCCACACATCCCCAACTATGTTGGTACATATACCTGCTTGCCTTACGCTGTCGGTACCAACGTGAAACACTACCACCTTCTCCTTCCCCTCCTCCTTCTCTTCTACTTTCCTCAACATCTGCCTCAACCTTATTCCTGGACAACACTCTACCCTGGTTCCCTTTCCTACACACACTTTCCCCACATGTCTAACGATGGAATCCCCCATGACCAAAGCCTAAACCCTACCCAACTCATTTGATCCCCTCCGCTCCTGGTCAGCACTATCCTCTCTCACTTCTCCAGAAGCTACTTCCTCCTCCCTGCTCTCCCTCACATCGCCCTGTTGCACCTGTCTTTTCCTACCCCCTACTCTACATTTCCCTTTCCTACCTTTTCCCTTCCTCCTAGTTCCACACTTCTCAGCAACAGATCCCTGTTCCTCATCTTCCCTTTGTTGTTCTTCCTGCAGTCTCTCGTACCGATTTCTCACAGACACGTGCCCTGAATTCTGATCCTGAATTGAACTCTTAACCTGCAATCTCCTTCCCCTTAGAACATTAGACCATCTGTCTTCTACAATTTCCCCCTTCCCTTCCCATCCCTCTTTTACATCTACTGTATCCTGTACATTAGTGGAGGGAGGCCTACCTTCCTTCCTGTCTTCTGAGAGAATCCTAATTATCTCGCTCAAACTCCCCAACTCCTCCCTCATACTCCTTAATGTGTGGCCACACCCACAGTTCTTACACTGCACTCCTTAGCAGTTCTTTATGGAATATGAAAAGAAAGAAGAAATAAAATAACTTATTATGTGCAAGAAAATTAAAGGAAAGAAACAGTATCTAGGATAGTACACAAAGATCACACTACAATAAGGTACTTAATATACTACTACACTACAATACTACTTAGTCGTACTCTATTTTTATCCTTACAACGCCTTAACAGGATGAAAAACTGTCGTTACTTATCGAATACCGAAAGTAATACACAAGAATTACACAATTCTAAGCTGCAGTTAAGCCTATCCTAATTAAAACAACGGAATTATATTAAGAGAGTTTCTACGGATACCTCTATTATACTACACAAATATTTTACAATAATAGAATAAGCAGGCTAATTTCTAATAAGATATTACTCGTATACTTCAGTACACTACAATAATTTTAAACTACGTTCAGACGTATCCTAATGATACTACATAAACACAAAGAGAAATGGAAATGCAAGTTTGAAATTTGCAAGAACTACTCAAAGATTACCAACAAAGCAAAATGCCTATACAGATGATTATTATTAGTACTATTTTATCTCACTATGCTCTAATAGATGCACACGAAAGACACACACACAAAGATACACACGTATATAGCAGGCAAGATACGGCACTATCTAAATACGGAGTGAACAAAAAACGCCGTACTTGGAGGATGGCATGCGATTCCGCCTCCCATTGCAAGACAAAATTTTCTATAGCCAAATCGGATCTGGTGCTGTTGGAAAACAAATCGAAAACGAGAAGCTGGCATCACTGTCACATCCTGCAGCGCATCGGAATGCACCATAGAGCTACGGCAGGTTGATTTTTCTTTGTGTGTGTGACGTCAGGTCCCTAGTTCCCGACGTGTAACTGCGTTTGTAAGCATGACATCCTGTTGTCACATGACAATAATCGAACACATGACAGTGTGATCCATTGAACTGAATGCATGAGTCGACTAACCACGCACTGCACAACCATAACTGGTCCTGATGGAGTACAGAAACGACGAATACGAATCCGATAACCAAGCTTCTGTTTCTGCTCGTGAGTATGTAGCACGGTACCCTCAAAGGCGCCATCCCGATAAGAATGTTTTTCGTCGCCTTGACCAACGCCTGCGGGAAACCGGTAATCTTCGTCCACAAGTAGTGGACAGAGGTCGTCCAAGGACTAGACGTACTCCACAAACAGAGGACGACATTCTTGAAGCCGTTCACTAGTCACCCCGGCGAAGTGCCCGTGATGTTGCAAGGCAGTTCCAGGTATCTCAAACACTCGTTGTTGACGTGTTGCACGACGAAAAACTGCATCCATATCATTACACGTTAACTCAACACCAGCGGCCAGAAGACTGCATTCAACGAGCACAGTTCTGTGAATGGCTTTTGCAACAAGTTGAAGATAACGAACATTTTATAAAGAATGTGATATGGAGTGACGAATGTAGCTTCACTCAGGAAGGTATTTTCAACCATCACAACAGCCATTATTGGTCTGACCACAACCTATATGTCACCCGTGAACGTGGCTTTCAGGCAGGCTTTTGACATAAACCTGCGGGCTGGAATCGTGGAAGGAGTACTTTTAGTTGAATACGCACCGCTGTCGTACGTTTCTGGGTAATAATTTGCCTGACGCTTTAGAAAACGTTCCACTTGGTATTCGGCGACAGCTATGGTTCCAGCATGATTTTGCACCGCCACACTTTGGAATGGCTGGGTGTAACTGGTTGAATGGAGCGTTTCCAGGGAAGTGATTGGTCGTGGAGGTCCAATGTTCTGGCCTCCATGTTCCCCGGATCTTAATCCACTAGATTTTTATTTGCGGGAACATTTAAAGGAACATGTTTAAAGTACTCCACCCATGAATGTACAAGGCCTAATAGCTCACGTGCATGCTGCATCGGCAATGGTGGATGCAGGTGTGTTGCGTAGGGACCGGCAAAGTATGCTCCAGCGAGAGGCAAAGTGTTTGCAAATGCAAGGTGGTAGCTTTGAGCATCGCTGTGAAGTGAACGTTGCTCGTAAGTGTACGTACCGGCTCTGTGAAGATAAGATTGGACGTTACACGTACACTATGGAATGATTGTGCGTAGCATAATAGGCAATCCAGTGTAGCCTACATACTGTACTGTATTGTGTTTCCTTGTACCGCATTGGATAGAGACGATGTTACTGTATCCACTATTATGTTCTACGTATTGGCTTTATTTGTGCCATGGACGAAACAAAGTGGTCTTTTACGTCTGTAAGAAGTTCATGTTATGTTTGAATGTTTAAATAAAGGCAACAGTAACGGTAAGACAGAAAATAGTGCATTGCATAGTGGAGGTGTACATTGGATACAATTTGATACATTAACTGAAAAAAATTGGCGCGAACGCGACTCGAACATCGGCGCGTCCGAACAACCGGCATTTATGGCATTGCCTCGTCTCACTGAGCTATTTTTTAAGTTTATTTATTCTATACTTCAATATTTACATTCATACATGAAATAAATTTGTACTTGACAGGTATTGGTGAAATAGTGTTGAAATAGTTCATATGTTCATGCACTGTCAGGTATTTTAAAAAATCACTGCTACCTTCAAGGTGTTAATTCGAAACTAAACATAAAAACACAAGACACATTATATATCAAGACAGTTCAAGTAATGGCCATATCTGTCTTCTAGCTGTCCACTTTCACTCAGTTTCCATGTCTCTTTCCTTAGGTGGTACAAGAGAGCTGGTAGTATGACACCATCAATACTGTCCAACATGTATGTAATGTAGTGACCTAGTAGCCACACAATCGCTTGCTGTTTTGTCTGAGGAAAGGCCATTACAGACAGTCGAATCAGTTTCCTGTCATCGATGTTTCCAAGAGGAAGGTTCATGAGGCATGGCATGGCATGTGTGCATGTTGTCAAGCGATGTATCACTGTGTCCATCTGACCACACACCGTACACCAAGGCGATTGTTCCAGATGTATTCTGTGGCGACGTTGTGCTGTTGGTACCATATTGTTTAGGAAAAGGAATATTTGGGAACGTGCGTGTGACGAGAGTTTCATACGGCTAAAGTTGACCCACACCGTTGACCAGTGGGTGTAGAGTGCCGTGGACTCAATCCGCGGGGTGAAGTGCTCGTCTTAATATAGTATCGTTCTGCGATGCGATTTTATTTCACGTAAATAAATATCACACGAGAACACGTTCACTTCCTTATACATATTACTTTATTTACACTGTACGTCACAACACACAGTAGCAAATAACACTATATACAACACTCAATAGCGGAGTACCCTGAAGTCGATTCTGACAAGTACAGATATCAACAACACTGACGCGCGCACTATAACATACTCTCTCTTGAATTCACCGCCTCACTCACATGAGTCCAATACACATACTCCACCTCGGAGCCCAACAGTCACTCCCACACCATCACTTGCCTGAGTCCCAAGAACCAAGGTCTAAGAACTTAGAACTAAGAATTGCGAACCTAGAACTAGCCTTCACTGACTGACAGCTCGATATTTATACTACTCGATCAACCATCAAGAATGATCGACTTCTGGAAGAGTTCTTACAACACTCTAATGAAACGCACTCGAAACATCGTTCGACCAGCTAGTCGAATGGGTACTCGAACTTTCCTTCAGTATTTAAAAACACTGTGGAAATATCTACAACATTCGTAATGTCTCTACATGTATCTGGATAATAAAACGTTATAGTAACTTACCAGAACCTTTCATATATACCAAATTATAACACAATAAGTCTAACATACGAACATTATGGAATTTTCTACCGCTTTCGACTCTATAGATTTTGAGGTTATACACAATTCGTATTTGAGGTTATACAATTCTATACTACATATTTACAGAGAAACCATATACTAGTCATGTTTAACACTTAATAAAAGATAATTTAGCATTAAATAAACTATAATTAAAATATATTTAACATACTAATTGAAGGTTTTACACCAAATACGATGTGATAATGTAGATGGTCTTGGTAGTAGCATTCGTTCCAGACGGTAGTTCATCAACGAACTTTTGGAGTTTCAGTTGGTGATCTCTAAATATTTTCGGCAGGGAACTGGAGTCACCGTTATCTGGGCTCTAAATGTCTTTGTACAGTGCCTTTGAGAAATTATCCGGCTGTAATAATATAGAAATATCATTGTTAAGAAGTAGAGCTTGGCGTTTCGTTCCGTGTGCGATGAGTCTTAATCCACCAAGTTTACATGGGAGATACAGTTGTTCCTGTTGTACTCTAAATAGATAGCCTTGCCATATGAACCAGCCAATATATTTTGAGAGCTGGCTTTCAAAGTTGTTGGGTAGCGAGAACACTTGAGCTAAGTACAAAACCTTTGAGAGAACATAAATGTTTGTCACCACAATCCTCTGAGTTATATTCACATTTCGTGTACAAGAGTTCATCATCACACCCCTAACACTAGCAATAACAGTAGCCCAGTTGGTTTCTAAAGTAGCGAGCGCAGTCTTTTTCCATGTAATACCAAGGACCTTCAACTCATCAACAATGTTAAACCAGTCCTTCTCTACGATGTCTGTCCCATCGTTTAAGTTAAGTAAAGTAGTTTTCCTGGGATTGGCTTTCGCCCCTGAACCGGCGCTGTATGTGCTGAGAGCTTGAGAGATATGTTGAATGTCCTGTTCACCTCTGACTAATATCGATATGTCATCTGCGTAAACACACATTGAAAAGTTATGTATATTCACTCTGTATCCTTGTAGCTTTGGTTGAAGTGTCCTAATAAATGGTTCCAGGCCTATGACAAAGAGTAACATGGAGAGGGGGGCATCCCTGTCTTACTGATCTTTCTATCGGTATGGGCGTCGAGAGGAATCCGTTAACAAGGATTCGAGATATAGAGTGGCAATCGATCATTCGAATGTAATCGATCACTGTGTCAGGGAATTGGAAGAGGCTCAGGTGGTCACTTGGCTATGAGTCTGTTTGCAGATGGATATCACGTAGTGTTCTTAGATTTGTCAATATTGTACGTCCGGGAGCACTGCAACACTATTCGGTTCCAATTACATCTATTAGGACAGTCTTCAGACGACGGGATAACACTCTGGTTAGTATTTTATAATCACTGCATAGTAGAGTAACTGGCCTGAAGTCCTCCACCTGAAGGATTCCTTTCTTTTTGGGGATGAGAACTATGACACCTTCATAGTGCGTTTTACATAGGGCACGACGTCTCAAGATAGTGCGGATAACGTCACAGAATTCCTTGTCAATAACAAACCAGTACTGTTTATAAAATTCATAGGGGACCCCGTCGATTCCTGGAGAGCGATTGGACGGAAGATTTTTATGATGGCTTGAATTTCATCATCAGTAATGTCCCTGCCAAGCAATTCTTTACTTGCTGGAGTAAGGTGGGCATCGCAGGACTGAAGCAAGGTATTGACTTCGTGTACATCGATAGATTCCCTGGCGTATAATTGTTGATAAAATGAGGAGATTCCTCTTCTTATGTCTTCCTGTGACGTCACCTCTCTTCCATCGGACGATCTTATTTTATGAATGTACCGGCGTTGTTGCTCTCGCTGTGTACGTGCTATATAATAGACACTTGCAACTTCATCATGTATTGCCGTTTGATCCTTCAGGGTTACGTTTTGTGAGCGTCCTCTGCTGTACCGTCAACAGTTTACCTGCAATAGAAGTCAGTTGTATCGCGTCTCTCTTGGGCCTTTTGATACGCAATATTTTTGAAGAGTCTTCTTATCCCCGGTTTGATTAACTGGTCCCACCATTCTGCACTATCGCTAAATTTACATTTCTGAAGGAGCCATTTGTTCCATTGTCTTATAAAAGCTTCTGTGCATTGATCATCCTGTAGTAGTGAGCATATCATTTTCCAGTACCCTCTCCCTATATAGTAGACTTTGTGTGGGAAATTTATTTTACATACAACTGCGCGATGATTGGTGAAGCTAATGGGGATCACCTCGTAAATTCTAGGCTGAATGAGTGTTCGGGAAACATACATACGGTCAATGCGGGAGGAAGAATTATACTGGATGTAGGTATAGTGGGGAAGGGGCACATGCAACTTATCCACAACATCGGTCAGGTTCAAGGAGGTTATAAGATCATTTAAGGCAGGGTTGGCCGCATAATTTTGTCCCGTCGAATCTTCTATTCGTTGAACACAATTAAAGTCCCCGGCGAGGATTGTTTTTTCTTTTATATTATGCAGGTGTTGGAGTATGTCGTTCTGAAAGAATTTCTTGCGTTGAACACGGTTGTGGTTCCCTGATGGTGCATAAGTATTTATTAGGGTAGTGTCATTAATGTGTCCAGATATGATCCTTCCTGAAGGGTGACTCTGCACATCTTCGAGTTCCAGACCGTGTCGGGTAATGAATCCTGTTCCCCTACTAGCACTGTAAATGTTTATATATTGGTTTTGGTATGAGGATATGTTCTTTCTTGTATACCTTATCCAAATCACTTCTGAGACATTTCAAAACCCACAGATCACACCTACAACAACACATCGGTATTGAAGGTTAACTGCTACACTATACAGTAAAATATGCTTATTATATTTTAAGCCAGTTAAAATATGGGTTGAGCAGGTCAGAAGATTATGAAGTACTACAAAAATATCTTTGTCACTGGAGGAATATACTGTATATGCAAACACAATATTACTTACATTTCCTTGTCACGGGGGTAGCGGAAGAAAGACCGCGAATTCTTCTCTACTTCATAGTTACTGCAGCCAAACACAGTACATACCTTTCCCTCATGTTGAGAGGAGATGTCAAGGAATGACACACGTTACTATTTAATTATTTCAACTCACTGAAAACACACAAATAACACCAAAAACTTCACACAAAAATACACATGCTCTTATGGCAGAATCAGTAGTTCTCAGGTCTACACGCTAGAGAGGGCTCTAATAGCTGTCCCTCGATGTGGGTGAAGTTTTGTCTGACCCTGTAATAGTTGAGAGGGGAGTTTCTCAGGGCAGTGTTATCGGACCTTTACGTTTTCTTATATATATAAATGATATGAGTAAAGGAGTGGAATCGGAGGTAAGGCTTTTTGCAGATGATGTTATTCTCTATAGAGTGATAAATAAGTTACAAGATTGTGAGCAACTGCAACGTGACCTCGAAAATGTTGTGAGATGGACAGCAGGCAATGGTATATTGATAAACGGGGTTAAAAGTCAGGTTGTGAGTTTCACAAATAGGAAAACCCTCTCAGTTTTAATTACTGCGTTGATGGGGTGAAAGTTCCTTTTGGGGATCATTGTAAGTATCTAGGTGTTAATATAAGAAAAGATCTTCATTGGGGTAATCACATTGTACCGGGCGGTACACCTCCACTCCGCTAATTTAAAATGTGCGCCAGTTGAAACTCCTCTGCTGGAGGAAGTCTGAACTTTATCTACACAATTCTCTATCTTCTCAGAAGATGTCACCACGCGGAAAATTTTGAGTTTTTGAACTGTGTCATTTTTGATGTGTTTTTGTTTCGCTTGAAGTAAGAAGTGTAAACTTTCTCTCCTAGAGGACACTACTGAAGATCAACAATAGTGCAACCTAGTGCGGAGTCAAAGAACTATTTTGTTGGAGAAAATTTAATTTCAAGAGTTTGTTCTTTGTTAAATTTCTTTCAGTCATTGTTTTAGTTGGCAATATTCACCCCTTCTTTCCCCTTGTGTTGAACCTAACCAATCCCGAATTTCTTAAATTAATTTCTATCCAATCAGATGTATCTTCCCCCAACTTGAATATGTTGCTGGGTCCTATCCAATAAAAACGTTGAGGGAGGGTGTTTTCTTTCCCCTGACGCCTAGAACCTTCCGCGAGAGGATATAAACTGCTGATTTTAGGGTCTCCGGGCCACTTCTGTTCCATCTTTCAGTGTATTAAGTACATCGCAGGAGGCGGGAAGCGCCTCTTTCTTCGGCAGCGGTCAACAATAAGGTAATGGCCGATTAATAAATTCTTTCTTTTCTTGCTCAGCAGTTTAACTCTCGGGGCGGGTGCGAAGCGTTCTACCATGTAACCTTTTCCTAAAATGTAACTACTCTTTTCTTCTATTCTCTTGTAAAGCTACATACTGGGATAGAGAGTGCTAACCCTCTCGAGCTCCCACTCATAATGTTTTGAGGTGAACTTATTTTTTCTCAACCTATTCTTCGATAACGTAAAACAAATTGTTCTTTTCTAAGTCACCTCTGTAGTATGGGATTAGCCCTTGCATCAGTGGCCTAAGAGCCAAAGTAGGTTTTAAAAACAAAGTGTATTAGGAGTGCAAGTTCGCCTCCTCTCAAATTGTTTTAGAGGTCATTTAATTAACCTGCTTTTCATTTAATAGACCTCAGTAGATTGGGTATTTTACCCCTGTGTTTATGTCCGTTGAGGACAACTTGAAGGTGGAGTTTGGTGTGGCCTGGGAGAGGCTTAAATTAAAGAGCGTGTGGCTCTTTTGGAAACGGAGTGTTGTATGCCTCGAGGAGGCTTTACTGTGTAATTTGGAGCAAGTGCTCCAGGGTTTGATTGGGGTCTTCTGCCCCTTTGTTAAAATTTGTATATCGGAAAGTTGGGCTAGTTGCTCAAGAAGTGTGAACTCAGGGCTCGAAGCCCAAACTCTGTAACCCCTGTAATTGTACATTTCAAATTGTGTTTCGGCTACTAAGTACCTGTTCTTTGTTATTACTTAATATTGAAAAGAAAATATAACCTCGTTAAATTTTACATTAACTTTGATTCCGTAGTTTGAAACCCATTCACGCCCGCACCTTCTTACACCTCTACCTACCACCAAAACACCATATATAAATGATATGAGTAAAGGAGTGGAATCGGAGGTAAGGCTTTTTGCAGATGATGTTATTCTCTATAGAGTGATAAATAAGTTACAAGATTGTGAGCAACTGCAACGTGACCTCGAAAATGTTGTGAGATGGACAGCAGGCAATGGTATGTTGATAAACGGGGTTAAAAGTCAGGTTGTGAGTTTCACAAATAGGAAAACCCTCTCAGTTTTAATTACTGCGTTGATGGGGTGAAAGTTCCTTTTGGGGATCATTGTAAGTATCTAGGTGTTAATATAAGGAAAGATCTTCATTGGGGTAATCACATAAATGGGATTGTAAATAAAGGGTACCGATCTCTGTACATGGTTATGAGGGTGTTTAGGGGTTGTAGTAAGGATGTAAAGGAGAGGGCATATAAGTCTCTGGTAAGACCCCAACTAGAGTATGGTTCCAGTGTATGGGACCCTCACCAGGATTACCTGATTCAAGAACTGGAAAAAATCCAAAGAAAAGCAGCTCGATTTGTTCTGAGTGATTTCCGACAAAAGAGTAGCGTTACAAAAATGTTGCAATGTTTGGGTTGGGAAGAATTGATAGAAAGAAGAAGAGCTGCTCGACTAAGTGGTATGTTCCGAGCTGTCAGCGGAGAGATGGCGTGGAATGACATTACTAGACGAATAAGTTTAAATGGCGTTTATAAAAGTAGGAAAGATCACAATATGAAGATAAAGTTGGAATTCAAGAGGACAAACTGGGGCAAATATTCATTTATAGGAAGGGGAATTAGGGATTGGAATAACATACCAAGGGAAATGTTCAATAAATTTCCAATCTCTTTGAAATCATTTCGGAAAAGGCTAGGAAAGCAACAGATAGGGAATCTGCCACCTGGGCGACTGCCCTAAATGCAGATCAGTATTGATTGATTGATATCTCGCTGATTGTCGCGTATTGCCTCTACTGTATTTGCTATGCATAACGCCCCTAGTTTTGACTGGTAGCGACTGCGGCGCTGCAGTTGGCATAGAACATCCAAGCCTTGGACCAGGAAGTAAAGAATACAGGAAGATGCCTTTACAGTGGTCTACATAGGGGGCGTGGTCGTAAATAGGCGCGAGAACTCGTGCTATTTTTTAATAATCAACTCTGTCACAACTCATTGAAGTAAATACGGTGAATGCAAATTGTAATTGCGAGAATTTTCAGGTGCAAACACTGTACGACACGCTAAAACGTAAAAAAGATACTAATATTTAGTTGATAATTTAGGCCTTAGCTCTTACAAGATCGTGTTGTGCATACGGTTGCACGAATCGGAAATCCAAAAGTATTCCTGGAATAACATTTCACAGGTCAGATTCTAAGTATGGCTTGTAATATGTAGTACAGCATATTATATTACCTCCATTGTTAATGCGCTAGTATTTCGGAGTCTCAGAAGCACCGTCCACTTTTCGTAAGAATTTTTAGGTTTGACTTGTTGTTTATCGTCAATTTTTCCTGATGCTTCCTGTCCACGAAGAAAGGAGAACAGAGTGGATTAAGACCATTAGAAGGGAAAATTGGATACCTTCTCCCCTCACCAGAATATGTTCAGCATATTTCAAACCGGAATTGTTTGATCGGTCCATGAAGAAATTTGTTTTGAAGGAGAATGCAGTACTTACTACTTTCGAAGCATTCCCAACGGAATTAGAGCACTCGAGGCCTAGAAAGTTTTTGTCATTTTCACGCCCTTCGTGGTCCTTGTCTTCCTTTGGCCGATACCTTCATTTTTCGAAGGGTCGGATCCCCTCCATTTTCCTCCTAATTAGTTTTAATACAGGAGGGTTGCCCAGTTGTACTTCCTCTTAAAATAATAATTACTACAACCACTTCTAAAATATATATCCCCCTATAGGTGTGGATAGAATAAGGCCCACGGTATCTCCTGCCTGTTCTTAAAAGTACCTGTGGAATTGGGGGTAGTAGAACAACACGCACGGTATCCCCTGCCTTCGTAAAAGGCGACTGAAAGGGGCCCCAGGAGCTCTCAATTTGTGAGCATGGATTGGTAACCACGGGGCCCTTAGCTGAGCCCTTGCATTGCTTCCACTTACTTGTGCCAGGCTAATTTTAATCTCATGTCCGACCTCCGATGGTCAACTCTTGTTTTTTCCGACCCCGAGACTATAAGAGTATTCGAGGGTTAGGGAGTCTTTAATTTTCTCGCCCTTCATGGCCCTTGTCTTTTTTGGCCGATATCTTCATTACTCTCTGATTAGTGTTAATAGGGGACGGTCCCTCTTAAAGTAATAATCACCACCACGTGTGTCCGGCTCCATGGCTAAATGGTTAGCTTCCTGGCCTTTGGTCACAAGGGTCCCCGGTTCGATTCCCGGCAGGGTCGGGAATTTTAACCATCATTGGTTAATTTCTCTGGCACGGGGGCTGGATGTACGTGCCGTCTTCATCATCATTTCATCCTCATCATGACGCGTAGGTCGCCTACGGGAGTCAAATCAAAAGACCTGCACCCGGCGAGTCGAACATGTCCTCGGACACTCCTAGCACTAAAAGCCATACGCCATTTCATTTACTACCACGTGTTTAAAAGGGGGCTTAAGGGGCTCTTAGCTTCGGAGTATGGTTTGGCGTCCAAGAGGCCCTTAGCTGAGTCCTGCATTGTTTCCACTTGTGTCAGAAGATGATTTACTTGGTGTTTGTACGTCCTATTAAAACAATAATCACCACCACCACACCAAAATATTTAGTAAGCAATGTGCTATGCCCAGTTTGGTGATTTATTGCGCATTCCCGTAAAGCATTCAGATTGCGGTAAGCCCTTATTAATAGTCTACTCCTTATCTTTACAGATATCTGGTGAAGATTTGCATCTCCTGTTTTTTAGATACTCGGTTTATTATTTAGTACCGATAGTCAACTAGCGAGAAAGTGGATTTAAGGCTGTGGGTCGTGAGAAACGCTTCCTTAGACCTCAGTACGAAAGCATTAGTAGGTCTGTTTGCCAGAAAATTTTGTTACAGTTAATCACCGTGTTATTTTAAAAACGATTGTACTTAATTGAACGATTCGAAATGTCCCTACTCCCGAGAAAATATCTTAGTTTGTATATATCCACAACGTAAGAATGGCCATGTTTTGGTAATCATGAGGGGCGTGGCCGTTGGCTTCAAGCGATAGCCACAGAGAGTAGTGTAGCGGGCAGCTCCCTGTATTCTTTACTCCCCTCACCACTTTTAGAGATGGAGTCTATTCGTTACGGTAGACCTATAACCAAGACCGACTCCACCTTAATGCTACTCTCGATCGTTCAAAGATGGCGAACCGAGTAGCCGGAATTGTTGGAGATCTAGGTTTGTTTTGGTTTGTTGTTGTCGTATGTAGTCTGTGTAATTTTATGAAAGTTGACGATAAATGTTAGCTTCTTTGTAGAATATAAGTGTGCGAGAATATTTATATGAGTCAGTGGACACATACGATCTGTAATTGTACGCAGTAATATGAGAATATGCTTGTTTTGATCGTGTTTTCAATCATTAAAGAACATGAGTGCACTAGCTGGACCAGGTTTTAGTCTAACTATGGTAATGCCTCTCATACAACTGTTCTTAAGTTTCCTACGGAATAGAACATTAAGAGAGAAATGGATTAGGAATATACATCGTGATTATTTTGAAGTCCATGACAAAACTGTTGCGTGCATACATCATTTTGAGAATAAGTCTGAGGTTAGGGTAGCCATTTCTTTACTTCCAAACTGTTCGTGTTCCTCAAAAAATATTAATTTAGATATAATATAATTGATATTGTGTTACTCCGTCAGTGTCTGTGTGCTTCAAATTGTCGAGTGATTTAGATGCCGGTGCAAGTGTATTTTACAATAATCCGTGCTTTGCCTGCGGAAATATTTGGCTGGATCTTGGAGTATAACAACTTATAAGTGTGACAGTTGGGGCAATCTGTATACTGTTGCACAGAAGAAATAGTGACTTAGAGGGATTAGTTGGATTTGTAACGTAAGATTTTACCCTAACAACACCTTCTGTTGTGGTTATCTGTTATCAAGCAGACTGCGCCGAACTGAAGCTCGTGCATGTGGTTAAATATCAATGTTTAGTCAATACAGTTTTGCACCCATGTTCTTTAATGGGTAAAATCCTATTATATCTTTAGTGTCTGAACGTTTCATTACTAAAGTTACTATCATTGTGTGAAGTGCTGTTATGCCATATGTCAACATTATGTTAGCATTAACAGGGCCGTTCGTTGGATTAACAATCATTTCGGGTGTACTTGGGCTGAGTGACTCAGACGGTTAAGGCGCTGGCCTTCTGACGCCAAGTTGGCAGTTTCGATCCTGGCTCAGTCCGGTGCTATTTGAAGGTGCTCAAATACGTCAGCATCGTGTCGGTAGATATAGTGACATGTAAAAGAACTAGCCTACTGCAGGACTAAGTTTCGGCACTTCGACGTCTTCGAAAACTGTAACAAATGTAGTTAGTAGGACGTAAAGCCAATAACATTATTATTTCGGGTGTATTTCCTATTCGTTGGGCGCTGAATTTAAGATATTGTCCACCACTTCAAAACTAAGGCAACAAATTGTGTTTCACAGTTCTCATGACAGCGAATAAATCGAGGAATTTTGTACCTTAATTTATTTGGAATCATTCAAAATGATGTTAGAAGTGTAATTTTAACAGTTTTATCATGTATTTTCAACTAACCAGCGAAGTGCAATCTAAGAAAAAACGTTATTTGACGAATTAAAATTTCTAAATAACCAGCTTGTTGGTCTCTTTTCTAGTGGAATATACGTGATTCTTGTTTACGAAGCGTTTTCATGCGTGTAAAAGTGATTTTCCCTATGATGTTACATTATCATGTTAATTTACCGCCGTTTATTATAATATGTACTTGATATTATCGTGTTAGCCAATACCAGCAATCCAGCTACTTCGGCCGCCATGTTTTTTGTTATATTCGGTCTGATGATCGGTCTTGCTATAACCACGATAACGTAGGCAACGGACTGGTACTGTGAACGTTACCAAGTTACTACAGTAAATGTACAGTACAGATCATGGTAAATCCATAATAGAGTACTGTATGAGTTGAAATGTGCCTTATCTCTTGCAAAAATAGTGCGCATTTATTTCTTGTTATTAAAAAATGAAGCAAACAATAATTAAACAAGATATTACAATAATTAAATCGATAAGTATCGTTCACTGTAATTCTCTTAACCTCTTTGCTTCCTGTCGAGAGAGTATGAAACTCCATGACGTTCTGCTTGATTTAGGTCATGGTTTTCTGGTCTCCAGTCATATGATCTATTCAGAATGGCGGTGGTGTGCAGTTGTCGAGTGTTTTTCGTTCTGAAGTTTCTCGTGTTAATAATAAGTGTTTGTGGAACCGAACAAGTTCCAGTTTTAATTTGGGATATTGTAGGTGATGGTTCACACAAGGTGCCTAATCTTTCTCCGTTTTCGCAACTGAGTCCTGATGAGTTTACAGATCACCTACAAAGAATGATTGCTGCTCGTGAGTCGAAGTCGAAGCCAGTTATCACTGTATTTCTTGAAGATAACTTGAGCGTTGAAGACTTTGGTTGGGAGGACGTTGAAGAGCATAGCACATTTCCTCAACTGGAGAATCTGACAGCCCAGGCTGCAAAAGTGGACTTTCTTCCTTCGGTACACGCCCCTCTGAAAGGTTTAAAGGCACTTGGATACCCATGGCATGTATATCAATCTACTGATGATCTAGACAGTCATCGGGTGAATGAGCGTGGAATGGTTTTGTTGGTTAGACTTGGAGATGCTGAAGAAGAAGAAAACAGGCCCGATTTCTTGAGGCGACATGATCGCACAATATCAACCATTTATCAGGATCTCCTGTCAAAATATGGAAACTTGATAGCAGTGTATACAGCTCGTCATTCTTCCCGAATAGAACCTAATGAAGAACCTTCAGTTCGTCGTGTACGCAGTCTTTTAGCTGTTGATGACACTCAGGAAGGAAACAATGCAACATTCTGGCGTGATAAGGATAACAAAATTTTTCTATATTCACCTGTTCCCCCTCGTGTTAATACTATGACATCAGATCCATCACAAGCATTTAATATCACTGGTAATGACATTACCAGAGATGATCGAATGGGTTATCAGCGTTTGGTTGTTATGTTTACTGTAAATTCTACTCGTAAAGGAACTGTCAGGCTAAGATTTCCAGTGTCAGGTCAAAATTACTGGAATCTTGAGGAAGTTGAGTACGAGGAGGATGGAAATATGACTTTATTGAGAACTTCATCGGATATATATGCTCCTGTAGGTTTCTCTTATCATTGTGGTTCAGAAATTGTATTCAAGAATGGTTCAATTACTTTTAATTTAACAAATGTACAGATTCAACCAAATGTTCAGGATATGAAGTTTGGAGATGCGTATGACTGTGTATGGTTTTTCTCAATTGCAATTTGGTCAGGTCTGTTTGTTACAGCCATTTTGGCTTTAATTATGATATGGGGTCTTACAATGATTTTAGATATTAAAACTATGGATCGATTTGATGATCCGAAAGGCAAAACTATCACAATTAGTGCCTCTGAGTAACAAGTCTGTTATTTGGTAAGGTAGATTGGGGTGTAGATGGTATGAGAATAGTGTACATTTTGTAATGTTTCCTTAGGATTTAGAATTAACTTTTATTCACAGTATTGTGGTGGTTTTGTTTTGTAATTATAATGATCTATATGCACAGTATTTGTAAATGTAATTTGTACAGATGAAATGTGGAAAAATATGTACATATCACTCTCGCCCAAGTTTCTAGGCATGTTTTAAGTTATTTGATGTGAAATGATATTATTTCCCTTTGGTGACTATGAAGAGTTTGTGGGATCTGCATGAATGTGACTTTGATTGATCTGCAATGCGATATTTTATGGACCGATGCAAAGATTCAGAAAGGGAAGTGAATGTGTAACAACCAAGTTTTCTTCATGTACCAGTACTTATCAAATGTGAAATGTTCCTGGTGCATTTCCACCTTTAGGTGGTTGACTTGTTGTGTACTGTTTCTGTAATCTGTTCCACAAAATGTTTTCTTACATTCCTTTTTTCTGTAATGTGATAAAGATGTTCATTGTGGGAAGTATTATAAATGTTGATAATCTGAAAAGCAGTGGACACCGTTCATTTACTTACCTGTCAGTCTTGAGATACATGTCTGCGATAACTACGGTACAGAATCCATAAGGTTGAATCAATCAGTCACCATTGATCTGCATTTAGGGCAGTCGTCTGGGTGATAGATTGCCTATAATTTGTTTACCTAGCCTTTGTTTATAGATGATTTCAAAGAATTTGGAAATTTATCGAACATCTGCGTATGTAAATTTTTCCAGTTCCTAACTCTTCCTATAAACAAATATTTGCCCCAATTTTTCCTCGCCTTTGCAACATTTTCATAATGTTACTCTTTTGTTGGAAATCATCCAAAACAAAGTGAGCTGCTTTTCTTTGAATTTTTTCCAGTTCACTATTCAAGCAGCCCTAATCCTGGTGAGGGTCCCATACACTGGAACCATACTCTAGTTGGGGTCTTACCAGAGACTTATGCCCTCTCCTTTACATCCTTATTACAACCTCTAAATACCCTCATAACCATGTTCAGAGATCTGTACCCATTATTTACAATCCCATTTATGTGATTACTCCAATGAATATCTTTTCTTATATTAACACCAAGATACTTACAGTGATCCCTATGAGGTACTTTCACCTCAACACAGTAATTAAGACTGCAAGGACTTTTCCTGTTTTGTAAAACTCACAGCCTGTATTTTCACTACGTTTACCATCATACCAGTGCCTGTTGTCCATCTCATGATGTTGAAGTCTTGTTGCAGTCGCGAATATTCAGAAAGTGAAATAAGTGTGTAGCAACTAAGTTTTTCCAGTGCATTTCCTTATAAAGAAGTTGAAGTTGACTTCTTGTGTATTGTGTTACTGTAATCTCTTCCACAAAATTATTTTATATATTCCTTTCTCTGTAATGTGACAGATGTTCATTGTGGGAAGTAGGCCTGTTTTAAATGTTAATAATATGAAAAGCAGTAGACACTTCATTTACTTATCTGTCAGTCGGAAGTTGAGATTGCTAATAAGGGGAATTAGGTCTGGAGGTTGCTTAGGACAGTTGTGGTGGGAAGAATAGGTGGCTGATGCACATGTGCATTACACCTTGCCTTGGTTAATTCCTGAGTAGCAAACTTGGTACTAGCTGTTGTACGCTGAACGTGTTCGTTTTTAGTACTGCGAGTGTGAGCAATAGTTTACAGTACAATGTTCTCCCTATGACCATTTCAGTGGGCGTTTTTACAGACCGCCCGGCTAACATAACTTACATATGTGTTAGTTACATAATATTAATACATATTTCAGATTTGGTGCTCCAGATTAAAATGTAAATACTGTCAAACTATTAATTTAAAGGATAAATCTTAATTACTGTCAGCATAATTGCATCTGTTGCATCAGAGTTGAAATGTTTAGCTTGATTATCGCGTAGTGTTGTGCGCAAGTGGTGACTCTATCAGCATGGTATCACAAGCGAGCACTTGATTCTACCCAACGTTACAAATCCGAAACTTAAAAAATTTCACCTTATTTTCTTGACACAGCATAAGCCCAGAAAGCCTATATAAGTATTGGCCGTGAAATCGTCAATGGTAACAGAATACTAGAAGTTCAAAATGATCTGTTATGTTCTATTCGTGATAACTAGGGCCCGGATGTTTATGACATGTCATATTTTATTTCTTTATATTATTTCCATGGAAAATAAAAGTTAAGCACAGTTTTATCTACGGCAACTAAAGTTATGCAATTTTCACAAGTCATATAAAGTCATATTTTAGCTGCTTTTATGTTTTTGTGATTTTGTCATATTTTTATCTTTTTAATCCATTTCACATACCTGCTTTTAGTAGTCTCAAAGACAATCGATACTGATCTGCATTTAGGGCAGTCGCCCAGGTGGCAGATTCCCTATCTGTTGCTTTCCTAGCCTTTTCTTAAATGATTTCAAAGAAATTGGAAATCTATTGAACATCTCCCTTGGTAAGTTATTCCAGTCCCTAACTCCCCTTCCTATAAATGAATATTTGCCCCAATTTTGTCCTCTTGAATTCCAACTTTACCTTCATATTGTGATCTTTCCTACTTTTAAAGGCGCTACTCAAACTTATTCGTTTACTAATGTCATTCCACGACCATGTTGTCTGTAATTTCTTACAATTATCTTTTACCGGGCGAGTTGGCCGTGCGGTTAGGAGCGCGCGGCTGTGAGCTTGCACCCGGGAGATAGTAGGTTTGAATCCCACTGTCGGCAGCCCTGACGATGGTTTTCCGTGGTTTTCCGTTTTCACACCAGGCAAATGCTGGGGCTGTACCTTAATTAAGGCCACGGCCACTTCCTTCCAACTCCTAGGCCTTTCCTGTCCCATCGTCGCCGTAAGACCTTGATTAATTCATTTCATTATGTTCCGTATTGATATCTAACATATAGGCCTATCATAGAAAGAGAGAGAGATCCACCTGATCAATACTTAATTTATTAAGTTTTTTCTCAAAAACAGAACTGGTTTCGACTCCTCACAAAGTCATCTTCAGCTGTCATACATTTACATTAGACTACACATTCTCAATGCTAATACCTTGCCAAATTTAAAACAATTTTGTATTGAATGATATTAAGTAGTCATGTCTACGAGTGGTTATCCTGTTCATATATTTAAGTTTGTTTGAAGACTAATATTAAAATTGATAACTATTTGAAACACATTAAAAGTTTACAATACATGGTAAAACACATTGCTATGTACATTTGTACTATCACCTTTCAAGCTTTACAAATAAAACAAGTTTGTGGATCAATTCGTCAGATAAAAAATAATATGCTTGAATACAGCTGTATAAGCTCTTGTAATGTTGTGTTAGGCTTTATACCTTGTCAAGTGAAGAAACCTGTGTCGGAAGTTAGATTGACATATACATAATGAAACGTAACTTAAAAACTGTGTTGACATTAAATATGAACCATGTAAAACACATTAATTGCACATAAGACAAAAGTACATTCCAAGATGCAAACGTCTATTGATGAATTAAATGAAAAGTATAAACATTCATAAAGGTATGTGTTGAGCTCATACAGGGCACTTGTTTCATTGCATATACATGCTAAGTTCATATGGGGCACTTTGAATCATTACATAATGTTTATATAAAGTCCAACCACTGTGTAGCTTGCATATTTCTAATATAGTTAAAGTGTTCAGGTTTGAAGATGAGTGTGTGCTGCTGGAGTTGTTAATCTTGAAACCGTTAAGGCAGGATACACTGGTGTGTAAAAAACAGTTGCTGTAGGTAGCTCTTTTCTGGTCTATGACACCTGATAACTATTGCTGTTGAGTGGTTGGGAAGTGTACAGCTTGGCTGCTTGGCCAAGACTTGTCATAGACTGGAAAAGAGCCACCTTCAACAACTGTTTTTTACACACCAGTGTACAGTATCCTGCCTTAACGGTTTCAAGATTAACAACTCCAGCAGCACACACTCATCTTCAAACCTGAACACTTTAACTATATTAGAAATATGCAAGCTACACAGTGGTTGGACTTTTTATAAACATTATGTAATGATTCAAAGTGCCCCATATGAACTTAGCATGTATATGCAATGAAACAAGTGCCCTGTATGAGCTCAACACATACCTTTATGAATGTTTATACTTTTCATTTAATTCATCAATAGACGTTTGCATCTTGGAATGTACTTTTGCCTTGTGTGCAATTAATGTGTTTTACATGGTTCATATTTAATGTCAATCAACACAGTTTTTAAGTTACATTTCATTATGTATATGTCAATCTAACTTCCGACACATGTTTCTTCACTTGACAAGGTATAAAGCCTAACACAACATTACAAGAGCTTATACAGCTGTATTCAAGCATATTATTTTTTATCTGACGAATTGATCCAAAATTTTGTTTTATTTGTAAAACTTGAAAGGTGATAGTACATATGTACATAGCAATGTGTTTTACCATGTATTGTAAACTTTTAATGTGTTTCAAATAGTTATCAATTTTAATATTAGTCTTCAAACAAACTTAAATATATGAACAGGATAACCACTCGTAGACATGACTACTTAATATCATTCAGTACAAAATTGTTTTAAATTTGGCAAGGTATTAGCATTGAGAAACTTAATTGAACTCTAATGATCTGACCTATTTCAGATATGGCCCAATAACATTCTGCGATGTTGAGCGATCTTTTTCCCATTACAAGTTCAATGTTGCGTGCAAATAGAAGATCGTTCCTATTTGAAAACTTGAACATTTTTCTAATTTGCTATTGTAATTCTTTCTGATCGTCCTTCAAAATGTGACATTTATTTCATGCTGTGCAGAGTTGAGAGTTACCTCAGGATTGAGTAATTAAATAAATTCAAAATGGAATAAAATTAATATTGTTACTCATTCATTATATTGAATGTTCTAGATTTTAAGAGTATATTTTCAATATAATATTAATTCAACAGCAGCAAGATTTTGAAAATGTGACCAAAA
Source organism: Anabrus simplex (assembly GCF_040414725.1). Taxonomy (NCBI): domain Eukaryota; kingdom Metazoa; phylum Arthropoda; class Insecta; order Orthoptera; family Tettigoniidae; genus Anabrus; species Anabrus simplex. Next base: position 27,380,048 of record NC_090265.1, on the reverse strand, counting down.
ATTTTTTAAGTCATATTTATTGTCATATTTTAATACACTTTTAGGTCATAAACATCCGGGCCCTAGTGATAACACTAACCTATCTGATACTACTGTTAATGCCCTAAGGGGAATAGATTGAAATTTTGTAGTATTCATTTCTTACGGGGTATTCACCGCCTGGTTACTCATTTCTGCCTCCTGGCTGATGAAAATTTCTGGGGAGAACACTGCAGTAGTTCTGTTAGTTACCTTCCTAGAATGTGATGATGACAAAAAGAAAACTAGGAATGGTGAGTGGAATGCTAGCTGCCACATAAGCACGTCACATTTTACTTTTTGTGTTTTCCTATACGTGGCCCAAATTTATTATTTGAATGATGCTATAATATCTGAATCTTTAAAGTTGTTGTAATCCAGATATTATGAAAACCGATTCAGAGATATAGAAAAAAATAGAGTTTTAAAATGAGCTTGCATCTGCTTCACTGGTAAGATTGCACATTTCATCATAACTAATTTTTAAATGATTTCAAATATTTGTTCCTCGTGCCATACTTACAAACTGCTGTGTATTCTCAGGATGTGTACGTGGTACGATGTACTGCGGGATAAATTTATGGTACGCAAATTAAAGGTAAAGTTTCAGCATGAGCTTCAAAAATACAGTAAAATATAGGAAGTTGAATCCTTTAAATCTTTCTTTGTATGACTTGTAGGAAAATTGCAAGTGTTCATTGCCACTTCTGAAGAACCACCCACCGACCCTAACTAGTTTAGCATATATATCACAAAGCGAGCAACATTTTCCAAAGTAACTGTCTGAACATTGATATTGGCTGAAATTATTTCAAAATGGTGTCAACCCCAAACTTCAACACAGATTTAATCACCAAGAGAGGAACAATAAAAATCTCTTAAACAATTTAGACTAATGGTGTGCTAAGAGACAGTGGCTCTGCTGCATGAGACCACACTCCCTACGAGAGAAACTATGCTAAACACCCCTGATGTGTTAGAACAATAGGTTTTGTCACAAGCCAGGATTTGTACAGACCATTAAAGAAAGACTACCTTGGGTATTTTTATCACCAGCTGGTAGCATCATCTAAGGAATTGAGTAAGGGCAGTGCTGTAGCATGCTCTTACGATGCTAGCTTAGGGACATTTCTAATTCTTATCCTTATGATACACTAATTGTTTACCTTCGGATTTGCACACAGGGAATTTCTTACAGTTTAATATGAATTTCAACTGATAGTAGCTCGTGTCTAGATCCCCATGAGATAGGCTAATGACAGTGCTTTGTGCAAACAGCACATGAAGGTTGTCAGTTGCAACACTTTCTTGCACATCCCTGGAGACGAGATGCATGTCGCTTCGGTTTTTTTACACCCACATTGGAGCACTTAAATCAAATCCAAATACATTTACGTTAACAAAGAATTATTAAAAGTAATAAACTTCATTGTTAGGTTCCGTATTGAGTTGAGACTATGCTTAAAATAAATACAAAATTTTTAATATTCCACCTTCTCAATACTAAAATATCATTTTATGTTTTTACAAAAACATTACAATGACGTTAAAAGGTACTAGTTTCGGTCCACTGTGGACCATCATCAGCCTAGCCAAATTACAACAGTAAAAGACATAGTGATAAATATAGTATGGAGAAATGAGAGAGGATCTAGAAGGATGGGATGGTGGTGGAATGACAGATAAAAGTGAAAAAAACGTATTTGCGAATAATGATAAAAGTAACAGAAGTGTTCACAATGGCAAGTAAAATCTTGTGAAGTCACGTAAAAACTCTTGATGAGATAGTCTTTGGTTGGCAGTTGCTCCTCTGTTGCACGATTGACATATATAACTACGTATATGCTTCTAGAAAGTTGTAGATGTAAGTTCCACTTTTGCGGAGAGGGAAGAATTGTCCGATGGGGTCCCGATTGAACTGAGACTACTTCTGCTCAACCCAGAAAGCCTTTAATTCCACCATAGAACTGGTTCAACTTTGTCAATTTTAATCTGGTGCTAGTCTCATCGGACAATTCTTCCCTCTACGCAGAAGTGGAACTTACATCTACAACTTTCTAGAAGCATATACGTAGTTATATATGTCAATCGTGCAACAGAGGAGCAACTGCCAACCAAAGACTATCTCATCAAGAGTTTTTACGTGACTTCACAAGATTTTACTTGTCATTGTGAACACTTCTGTTACTTTTATCATTATTCGCAAATACGTTTTTTTCACTTTTATCTGTCATTCCACCACCATCCCATCCTTCTAGATCCTCTCTCATTTCTCCATACTATTTTTATCACTATGTCTTTTACTGTTGTAATTTGGCTAGGCTGATGATGGTCCACAGTGGACCGAAACTAGTACCTTTTAACGTCATTGTAATGTTTTTGTAAAAACATAAAATGATATTTTAGTATTGAGAAGGTGAAATATCAAAAATTTTGTATTTATTTTAAGCATAACAAAGAATTAACTGAAGATTTAGCTTGCATCATCTTCTTCCTTTCCCAAAACCTCTTCATTCTGGCTGACCTGGCTGTTATTGTTAATGTTCTGAAAATTTTTGGAGGTTATTGCAATATTGGGCAGTGTATTTTATCTATAGTATTTCAGTCTCCACACTGGACATGCAAGCTTGAAACACACACAAGTACAATTTTCTGGAGTTACGAAGAAAATGCGTATGAATATTTTTATAGGATAATTAATTTTAAATCCTATATGCATGTTGCTGCTGTTTGAAAGACTAACAGTTTACCACATATTTTGGGTTTTATCTGAAAGGATGTGCCAAAACAAAGAAAAGCAGTTTTCCCAGAAATCTGCAGGAGTAGAAAGAAAATGTGTGCAATTTTTTTTGTAGAGCATTGAATTCTTAGTTCATTTGGTGGGCTGCATAGTTCAGAAGCTAGCGCTGGAGTGTAGGAGTAGCGTGCCTGCCTCTTACCTGGAGGCCCTGAGTTCGATTCCCAACCATGTCAGGGATTTTTACTGGGATCTGAGGGCTGGTTCGAGGTCCACTGAGTCTACATGATTCCGGTTGAACTATCTGATGGTCAGATAGCAGCCCTGGTGTAGAAAGCCAAGAATAACGGCTGAGAGGATTCGTTGTTACAAGTTATAAATCTCATCGTTGGGTCCGTATTGAGCAACGTATATCACACGGATATCACAGACCAAATAACCTAAACTAACCAATGTCATCGCAAGTTTTTTAAAGTATCAGATGTACAATAATTGTAAACTCATCCTTTTTTTAGACAGAGCATTTGTATGCAAGCTAAATGTTTTATGTATGGTACATGTTAACACAAGTTACTAGTCATAACAATTCACATCAGCTGGACGTTTCTACAGAAAATATAATACACACAAAAATATTTTTAGTCAAAAGAATTCATGTCAGCTTAACCATTTTAAGTATTTTATTATTAAACAAAACCCAGGATCCTGGCTATTTTGATCTTACATAGTAGGAACAGCAGCTGAAGATGCCTAAAAAAAATAGGCGAAACGTGTCCCGCTTAAGACATAACAATAATGTGAAAATTCTGATGTAAATCAATAAAAACATAATGTTTGAAAAGGTGGACTCTCAAAAAAAAAATTCTTTTAGAAAAGGATTCATTGTGTCGACCCCATGACGCCTCGTAATCTGCACGCCTTCAGGCTGAGCAGCAGCCGCTCGGTAGGTGATAGCCCTTCATGGCTGTTGTGTTATGGAGTTTGTTTGATTTAGTTTTAACATACTAATATAAATGGTCCATTATTGGACATTATATTTATAAATTTACTCATTCGGGACAAATATTTCAGGTTCCCTATGGGAATCAACATCTGTATCATTAGTTTTTAACAGTCGGGAAGGGCATTCTCTTTTAAGGGTTCTGCTCTCATAATTTTCCTGTCTCGATCTACTTTATTTGAAACCTTCCTCATAAGCTAGCTCGATTGTACAGGGAGAGGCAGCGGAAAGTTACAAGCACCTTAGCCGGTGCTGCTGCGTAGGTGGACTGGCAAAAAATTGCTTGCTTTGTTCCTGATTAGTGGGGGGTAGCATGTGCGGTCAGGCACATGAATGTTTAGTTTGAATGCTTGTTTTAGTGTTTCATTCCTACACTTGTTGAACATTGTGTGGGTGACATATAGTATTGTACAACAGATATTAACATGGATATGTTTTGGGCTGGGGTTCTATCTGGAAATAGCATCATCAGTTTAGCATAGACACTGTGGTAACCAGGCAGCCAGTGCCGTCATCATCTTCTTCACGTTATTTATCTTCTATATACAGTAGGTACAAATGGCGCCATGTTTTAAACGAGTTTCCACTTTGACTGGTGTTTTTGTCTATAGCTCATTCCATGTTAAGAAAACAGTACTGCTCTTATGGACCTACAAGGAGTGAACAAATCCCCTCTTACTTACTCATAATTCCTCATAATTAAGGAATATTATTATGTACTTTACATTGTATTATGAAAGAAAGAAAATGGATGGGGCATGTTTTTGCCCGTGAGTTATCAAAATAACTTCTGAAGTTTTTCTATTTCATAAATACATTCGGGGGTAGAAATCACGATGGTGGGACAGCCATAGTTTTGTTGCCTTCATTTTCCTTCTGAGTTGCTCTGGTTCGTGCAATCCGTTACGCTGTGAATTGCCGACAACTTATCACTGTTGTAGAGAAGGTCATCTGTTTATTTGTATGTATGTTCTAATATTCTTGTACTGTACAGCAGTTGTTACGGAAGATTTTGATGGTGTGGTGCGCAACGATACATCACGGCATGACTTGTACTGGTACAGAAATTCATTACTGATTTTTATCTGTGCTTGGTTTTGTTATGAAGCTTTAGTTTCTTAAGCGCATTTTATTTTTGCCATATTTACCCGACTTTTTCACAAGCACATTTAATTGTTACCATTCTTTTCGTGGGGCGATATGACGGCACAGTAGCACCCCTCGCCTATAACAATTATATGTTGTCTATTTTCTCCCAGTTTGCTTCATACTTAAATACTAAGGTTTCGTATGTGCAGTAGTTTACCCATGTTGGTGTAAAAACATAAATAAGCTGCCTCCCCCCACCCCCTTTACAACCCTAGTACATTAGAATTTTTTTTAAATTGCAGCTTTGTTTCTTCCTTCTTTTATTTTGAACTTAAGTACTGAGTTTCTCCAATATATACGTCACAGTTTACCCGTGATGCTGTTGAGCAGAGCCATTCGATATGTTGCAACCCTGTTCAGTCAATCAATACTGATCTACATTTAGGGCAGTCGCCCAGGTGGCAGATTCCCTGTCTGTTGTTTTCCTAGCCTTTTCTTAAATGATAATGTCATAAGAACAACACTATTTTCTTGACCTTATCCACAGTAACATCACCGAAGGGAGTAGATTTTTTTTCTCATAATACGAATCCTGCGAATATTTACGGCCATAAAATTGTGTACTAAATGAGTGACAACTTTGTTGGACGTAGATCTTGATAGGTGGGGCAGTCTTGTGATATGCCATGGGAATGTTACGTGCTGGATCACCTGCCATATTGTTGGACGTAGACCATCATGCAACATCTTTCGATTTATCGTAACAATATCCCCTGTGTGTTGAGTGAATGGGTGCATTATCTGTTCTCTTTGCATGTTGTGAGAGGCTACTAAGAGGGGAAACAACCAAAGAATCTACTCGCTCTCTTGTCTTCTAAGCCAAAAAAAATATCCATAATTCTTTGCTTTTCTGTGTAATGAAGAAATTTACATATATTTTTTTCTAGTTGAAACATTTCTCCTAAAGAAGTAATCAATCATCAATCACTACTGATCTGCATTTAGGGCAGTCGCCCAGGTGGCAGATTCCCTATCTATTGTTTTCCTAGCTTTTTCTTAAATGATTGCACAGAAATTGGAAATTTATTGAACATCTCCCTTGGTAAATTATCCAATCCCTAACTCCCCTTCCTATAAACTAATATTTGCCCCAATTTGTCCTCTTGAATTCCAACTTTATCTTCACATTGTGATCTTTCCTACTTTTAAAGACACCACTCAAACTTATTCATCTACTGATGTCATTCCACGTCATCTCTCCGCTGACAGCTCGGAACATTCCACTTAGTCGAGCAGATTATCTCCTTTCTCCCAAGTCTTCCCAGCCCAAACTTTGCAACATTTATGTAACACTACTCTTTTGTCGGAAATCACCCAGACAGCTGCTTTTCTTTTGATTTTTCCCAGTTCTTGAATCAAGTCGTCCCGGTGAGGGTTCCATACAATGGAACCATACTCTAGTTGGGGTCTTACCAGAGACTTACATGCCCTCTCCTTTACATCCTTACTACAATCCCTAAATACTCTCACAACCATGTGCAGAGATCTGTAACCTTTATTTACAATCCCATTTATGTGATTACCCCAATGAAGATCTTTCCGGGAGATAGTGGGTTCGAACCCCACTGTCGGCAGCCCTGAAAATGGTTTTCTGTGGTTTTCCATTTTCACACCAGGCAAATGCTGGGGCTGTACCTTAATTAAGGCCACGGCCACTTCCTTCCCATTCCTCTCCCATCGTCACAATAAGACCTATCTGTGTCGGTGCGACAATGATCCCCAAAAGGAACTTTAACCCTATCAATGCAATAATTAAAACTGAGAGAACTTATCCTATTTGTGAAACTCACAACCTGACTTTTAACCCCATTTATCATCATACCATTGCCTGTTGTCCATCTCACAACATTATTGAGGTCATTTTGCAGTTGCTCACAATCTTGTAACTTATTTATTACTGAATACAGAATAACATCATCTGCAAAAAGCCTTATCTCTGATTCCACTTCTTTACTCATATCATCATTGAACATTGTGTGTGTTAACCCTCTACTGCATACTGTTGCCTTTCGGCAACAAATAACTTTTCACCTGTTTAAATGGACAAATATTGTAGGCAGAGGTAGTTTTATGGCACACCTTCAACTGTACAATCAATTAAACACATATCCCAGTGATGCCTTGTTTTTTTTTATTATTATTATATATACATAACATAAGTCAAAACAGCCCTACAACCAACATCCACGCGAACCAACCACCGTTTATTTTACGTGGGCCCTCCCCATCACATTACCACAGGCTTCAGGAGTACCTCTGGCTCAACCTCAAAGACATTACCGACCTATGGTTCTGCAAGTTGCACTTGCGCCTTGCAGTACGTACCCATGGCCAGTAGGTAGTAATGTTCGGTCTTTGAATGTTAAAAGCTTAGCGTGAAATCGTGAAAAATCGTATATATATTCAACTATGGCAATCCACATCACATATGAGTGTTAAGCTATTGGCCCCAGTTAAGAATTGCTGGTACATCGAATACACTGAACGTATGTTGAACATTAAAGCTTGAAATTTTCTTCACCAAACGAAAACGAAAAATAATTCATGCAGTAGAGGGTTAACTATCAGTGTGGTGACATATAGTATTGTACAACAGATGATCGTATGACAGAGTAGTTTTGAAAACTGTTTACGTCATTTCTGTGGCACTGAACTGCCTATGAGACAATACATTATCAAGTTATTCAGAAACGGGTCTATTGTGAAATAAAAAGAGAGAACCACAGAAGAGAAGTGTGCAGATATTAGAGCAAGAATGGACATTAGCCCAAGGAAATTTTCATGCCAATTGGTGAAGTTGTGTGGTATTTCACACAGATGGGAATTGCAGGGACTGAAAATGCTACACCACGAACCTGCTACGCTGGCGTAGCAGAGGGAGAGGTGATACTCCTACGTGGCGTGTCCCAGGTGGCGGATATGGGGGTTCTAACCGGCTTGCTGGCAGACTTGAGGGAAATAAAATAGCTCTCGCGGACCAAACACACAACCCCTGTGGGTGGGGGACGCAGACAAAGAATACACCCATGGTATACCCTGTCTGTAGTAAGGGGGCGACCAAGGGATGATCGAATTAGAACCATCAGACTACTTGAAATTAGTACCACCGAGTGGGGAACACCATGGGTTGCCTTTACTTGCCAGTATTACCACTATGTTAGGTACACAACAGGTTTCTGATTGGTAGCAACAGCTTATAAATCTCACTTTTGACTCATATTGGCATCATCTCAAGTAAGGTTAGGTTGAATGGAGAATCCCACTTTCCAATACTTTTTTTTAATTGCTAGTTTGCGTAATTATGTAACATAATCCAGCTTAAAATCTGATTACATTATTTAAAAAGTATGTTTCATTCCCAATGTGGAACATCTTCAGCTAAAAAAAGATACAAAAATTGGCATAAACATCTTAAAACTTAAAAACATAAAATTTTACATTTTAAGTCTATCCTCAAGATATTAAAAGTACATACTTCTCCAGCTTATGAAGAAAGAAGATACCTTACATCAGATTTTTTATCTCAAACTCAAA